>NW_027185850.1:2754418-2809356 GCF_028583685.1 Petaurus breviceps papuanus | reverse complement strand
TCTCTTTCTTTCCCTCTCTCTTTCTTTCTCTCTCTCTTTCTCTCTTTCCTCCCTCCCTCCTTCCTTCTTTTCTTCCTTCCTTCCTTCCTTCCTTCCTTCCTTCCTTCCTTCCTTCCTTCCTTCCTTCCTTCCTTCCTTCCTTCCCTCCTTCCTTCCTTCCTTCCTTCTTTCATTCTTCTCAGCTGCTTTGTATCTCTAGAGGGTAGACTTCTCTTATGGCTTGTACTGGGTGGGGTGGTATGGCCTCCCTGTTGGGTTTCCCTAGGTGTGAGATTTAGCTGCTGGATTTATGGTGATTGGCCCTAGAGGAAGGATCTTCTGTTCCACCAGAAGGGTGGGGCCCTTCTGTTGGCTATGGAAACTGAGTCTCTCTGAATCAGAGTCTCTCTATCAGTCAGCCCCAGTTTGGGACTTCCCTCCTCATCAGCATTGGAGTCAAATGGAGTCAAAACCTTGTGAATAGCTTGTGCTCAGGGTGGAGTCACTGGGGTGGGACCTTGCTGCTCTCCACAGAAGGCTCACGTTCTCAGGCACCTGCTGGTTTGTAGAAGGGCAGGCCTCACTGGTAGATTTCCCCAGGCCTGGAGTCTTGCTGCACGCCCCCTACTGTGAAGCTGGCAGCTACTGCTGATGTTTTTGGATCTTGGATATTCTACTCTTATTATTGGCTATCCATGTTATACCTTATTTAATACTATGTCATTTTTTTATTTTGACATTTTTTCAAATCAAGTATATGAAAATATACAAATAAAAATAAATGAATAGCTATATAAATAATTGAAATGCAGGGTTTTGAATCTCCATTAGATTACATATTATTAGATTAAGGCCAGTTTTCCAAGCTTTCCAGATCTTTTTGGTTGGTGATTGTCATTCAGTGTGTCAGCTGTCTCTCAGCTCTATGGCATTTGCAAACTCAATAAACATGTCATTTATGCTTTTCTAGGTCATTGATGAAAACATTAACAATATAAAGTCAGAAAGCTCCCTGTGGGAATCCACATAAAATACATCCCAAGGCATCACTCAGCCAGTACTAATGTGGAATGCTTAGTCCATTGATCCACATTGGACTGAGCTGTACTCATTGTAAGATCATCCAGAACAGATCTTTCTAACTTTTCCATGAGAAGAGCCTTAGAGATTTTAGCTAATACTTTGTTGAAATTTTGGAAAGTCATATTTATATCATTACGTCCATATGTTAGTCTTATAATCCAGGAAAAACAAAAAGAGAAGATTGGGTATCTGGCATGCTATGCCTTGTTTAAGGTATCCTGACTCTTTATAATTACTTTTTTCCTTTAAAAAAGTCTATCTCACTAAATTTTCTAGAAGTTTGCAAAAATAGAATTTGAGTTCCCTAGTCTGTTATTGGCCAATTACACTTTCAGACTGACTTGGTAAAATAAGGTAGCATTTGCCCTCTTTATTTCTAATGGCCTCTTCCATTTGCCACAATTGTTTTCAGATCATTTTAATGCCACAACAGTCATGATCTCTCATTCCTTACAGTGCCCCTGCATGACTTTGGTTCAGGGCCTCAAGGCATGGATTCATCATTTAAAAAAACAACAACTATTTTTCTCTATCTCTTTACTTATTTTAAATCCCAAACTGAATTGTATATTTTCTTCTTTTCAGCTAAAGGATCATCCACTTCGCTACAGAAAATAGAAGAAAAATAACAAGTGACTTGGTCTGCCTCTTTCAATCTTCTGTTACTAATTCATCTATTCTCTCATCAGAGTTACTACCCCTTCACTTATCATACCCTCTGACACAATATACCTACAATGGGTCCTTTTTCTATTTTCTTTATCCTTCATTTCCATCCTCAACTTATTCTCAGCATGGGCATTTATGAAACCCCCCTCCCCATTGGGTCGTCTAGGTGGTGTTGTGAATAGAGCACAGTCCTGGAGTCAAGAGGACGTGAGTTCAAATCTGTCCTCCGATACTTAACACTTACTAGCTGTGTGACCTTGGGCAAGTCACTTAACCCCAAATGCCCTACCTTCTCCCCTCTAAAAAAAGAAAAAAAATAGAAACCTCCCCCCCCCCATTCCTGGAAATTGTTGTTTTAAAATCTATTCTCTCACCAGTTCTTGCTGGTAATTGATGTTCTCGAAGCCTTTCTGAAGTTTCAGGGTAAATGAGCTTCCTCTAGCCTCATCATTTTCCACACTTCCATTTTTTTCTTCTTGTTTATATTGCCACTTACCTTGGCCTGTTCTCCAAATTCACTCTTAAAAGTTTTTAATCTACTCTGGCCCAACCTTGCTCATATATCAATAACAACATCAAATCGTATTTTTACAGAACTTTCACTTTTTACCAAAACCATTTCCCAATTATCATTTGATTTTCTCAATAACCCTGGGAGTTTTGTTATATTGTTGTTGCGATCATTTAAGATGAAGAAATTATGACTGAGAGAGATACAGTGATTTGCCTTTTGGATGGACCCTCAGAAAATCAGACCTCACAGACCTTTCTCCTTTTCTTACACAAATTCTAGGAAGTAACATTCACTTTTCCCAAGATTGGCAGCATTGCTCCTAGAACAATATCTTAGCTGCTGAGAATTTGCTTCTCAGTCTTAGGCTGGACTCTCACTTGTCAAATACCTTTTAGAGTGGATTGGTTTTCTGATGGGGGATGGACTAGATGCTTAGACAGTTTTAGGAGAATGCAAGCTCAAAACAAGTCAAGAGTGTTCTATGGAAACTTTGAATGCCAAATCTGTCTTGGATTTCTTTGAGAAACACTGTCTCTATGAATAATAAGTGATAGTCTCACTATAGGCTGCCTTGATCAAACCAAATGCAGAATGTCATATTTAGTGTGAGGTCCTCCCCACACCACAGATCTATGCTTTCCTCATTTTCTCACCTTTGCACTCAGTAGCATTTTTCCTGTTCAGAGAATGAGTACTCTCTACAGAATCCTTTGCAGGATGTTTAGAATATTCCTGAAAATTTCAAAGGATGCAAAAATAACTCCATTATATTGGGCTGGGGGAAGGTTGCTAAGGCATTACTCTTAGTTTCAGTTTCCTCATTTGTAAATGGGCATGATAATAGCATCACCCATGAAAATTTGTTCTATGGATCAAATGAATGATCTAAATAAATTTCCTTGAAAACATCAAGTGCTATATAAATGTTAGATTGTTGTTATTCCTTGTGATTAATTCTATTTGCTGATTATTGGTTATTGATAGAAACAGCTCCTTGAGATTGAATCAATCCCTGGTTTCCTGTCACTTTTAGTAACTAACCCAGCAAATATGTTGTTGAGCTATTCAGAATAAAGGAAATAGACTGTCTTCCTTAGCTGATCATTCCCAAGTGTACCAATTCCTAAGTTTTACCCTTTCTTCATATTATGTGAAGCCAGGTAGGCTCACAGTACTGATTACTTTCTTCCCGACTTGCCAGTGATCTGTCTAGATCTGAATGCATTCCTGTGCTTGGTCCATCAGAGTATTTGGTGAGTATAGTTAGACATTTTGTGTGTTTGTCTTATCATGTTTTTGAATTCATAGCTATAGGAAACTCCCAATGAAGCAACTCCCTTGATAAATAAATGCAAATCACCACCTGTCCCGAAAGCTTTCATTCTTGACAGTTATTTTCTTTTTAATATAAAATCTGTTTACTCCCATAGATTTAGACCTAGAAGGCCCTTTGACAGTCACTGAACTCAAGCCCCTCTCTTTACAGATGCAGAAATGAAATCCTCTGGGCTTCCTGTAAACACTTGGGCAGAACTAGGCTTTGAAGCCAGGTCCTCTAGCTTGAAATCCAACCTCCTTTGAATATGTTCCATAATATCATCTCTGTGCATGGGCCATCTCTCCATCCAAACTCTAGCTGCCTTTGTCACCCCTACAAGCTCAAGCACTGAGGGAGGAAAACAAAAGGCCCAGGATTTCAGAAGCATCTCAGTGTAGCTGAGATCTTGTTTGTCCTGGAATCAAGAAAACAGATACAGATTTCGGTTTCCATATTTGCTGTGTGACCCCAGGCAAGTAATTTTATTTCTCTGAGGATTGTTTCTCATTCATAAAAGTAAGTTTGATTAAATGGTTTAAATTCCCTGCTAACTCTATATCAAAAACAGCAATAATAGTAATAATAGTACTTGTTTAGTACTTTAAGGTTTGCAAATCACTTTACAAACATTTGATCTGTACAGCAGCCCTCAGACATAGGTGTTATTATCTTCATTTTCAGAAGCTGAAACAGAGATTAAATCTCTAACCCAAGAGCATAGAACTGGGAAGTATCTGAAGCTGGATTTAAATTCAAGTCTTCATAACGTGAACTTCAGCAGTCTTGTTACTGAGCCACCTGAATTACTGAGCCTTTATTCTTGATAATTTAGTTTTGGCTCTTACTCATGTCTTCCCTTCCCCTTCAAAACTCCTGTATCTTTTTCCAGGGAATACAAGTTTCATTTAGATTGAAAGTCAGATACAGATATGCAGAGACATTATAAGTGGAGAATTTCAAAAGATGCAAGCAGGGAATCTGCTAAAACCATTCCCAACAAGGCCTACTCTGGAGTGGTAGGGATTGTGTAGCTCCATATTATTTTGTTTGTTTGTTTGTTAAATTGAACAGAACTTGGAATAAGTGTAAGACCTCAATCCTAGACCTTAGGGATGAGGGGAAGGCCTCAGTCCTAGACCTTTGGGATGAGGGGAAGGCCTCAGTCCTAGACCTTAGGGATGAGGGTAAGGCCTCAGTCCTAATCTTTTGGGATGAGGGGGAGGCCTCAGTGCTTGACCTTTGGGATGAGGGGAAGGCATCAGTCCTAGACCTTTATGAGGGCAAGGCTTCCGTCCTAGACCCTAAAACCTACTTGGAATCTTGGCCTTGTTAAAGCTGAACTCACTAATGAGTTATTTGTGATGGATGATGTGCCTGGGCTTCACATCCAGAAAGGAAGGCTTAAGGTTTTTATTAAGGGTGTATTTGCTAAAGCCTCTGTGAAGAAATCTCTAATAAGGCAGTCACCAAGGATTCTGAAGTAATCAAATAAAATAACAAGGAAGAACAAACAGAGTGAAGAAAGACAAGCTTTTGATAGCAAAGGAACATAACAGTACAAGTACCTGAGCCAGGCAATCTAAGCATCAAGTTTCTAAAATTCTGTTTAGAGACAGAAAATACATGATCTTTGAGAGATGATCATGCCTTAGGGTTACCCCTGGGAAAGAAACCTGCACAACTAATACAATAATTGATGGCTAAGTTGTAAGGTCAAACAAGCATCTTGCCATAGTGGGAAAAAACACTGGCATTGGATTCTGGGTTCAAGTCTGGTCTCTGTCAAATCCCAATGCTGTGCCTCTGTCACTTAATGTGACATGTCACTTAATGTCTCAGTGTTGCAGATAAGTTTCTCTGACTATAAGTTATACAGATGATGGCGAATTGCATTGGCAGTGCATGTCCTCATTGGGACATCTTTGCCCTGATGATGCCAAGTTTCTGATCACTGGAAAAACAAAAATCTGAATTTATTCAGAACATTTATTTTCCCTATCCCCATAAAATAAAATAATTAGAATTTGCACATAAAGTACTTGGAATTGGGAATTTGCAGGAATGAGTAAATGAAAGAAACAAAACAATAGTAATCTTGGGTGAGGAATTATTAAGTTTTTTTATAGAATTATAGAATTTTTGAGAAGGAAGAAATCTCAGGAACCATTTATTTCCACCTATACCTCCAAAAGAATCCCCACTCCACTATCACTGACAAGTTATGCCTTTAAGCTGAACCTTAAGACTGCATTTATCTCCATTGCAATTCTTCTTAACAATTAGATTCAGCCTTATTTTCTAGTCTTTTAAGGTCTTTATGAACGTTGATTCTGTCATTTAGTTTAACATGCAAATTGAATAGGTATGTCTTTACAGAAAAGAATTAAAATCCTTTTATGGCTGGATTCCAATCTTTTCAGTCTTATTTTATGCTACTTCCCTTCATCCAGTCATTCATTCTATGTTCTCTAAGCCATTAGTCATTCCCAAATTTTGTAGTTTCAAAAGGTTTCATGTTTAGAGATGGAAGGAAGCCAGTAAATTCATGAAGTTCAGTCTCTTCTTTTCATAGATGAGGAAACCGGGGTCCAGAGACATAAAGTAATTTGTCCAGGGCAATCCATCTGGTGATACCCGACAGATTTTGAAGTCAGCCCCTCTTGACCCCAAGTCCATTTCTGTGTCCAATATGTCCTGCTGTCCATTGTTGCCTCCTCTACTCTTCCAGCTGTGTGGAAGGGATTCCAGCTGTCATTTGAAATCCTCACCTCCTGTCAACGCATGGCTCAGGTGGTATAGTCTCCACAAAGCATTTTTTGTTGCCCTTTGGTTCTTCTCTCTTGTGGGATGACCAAAGCTGCCCACTAACCTCCTATATAGCACACAGCCCTCTTTGTCCTGTTATGACTTGTATTTACTAGATATTGAATTTTGGGACTGTTTCTTCTGCTGTGGAATAGGAAACACTGTCCCATGGCTGGCCTACATGGACGACAGGTTCTATCTGAAACCTGTGAAATCAGTTTCTTGGGAACATACAATTTGGAAATATCCTTGATTAGAAAGGTTTTTTTTCCAGAACACAATCAACCAATCTGCAGGCAGTTGTTGTTTTCTAAGAGTCAGGGACTTTCCTTGTTGTTGTGGATAAAGACAAAAATGCAGCCATCTGTTACCTCAGGAGCACAATTCTCTCAGTAAAGATAACTTGCACATATATAGTAGTGAAGTAGTGAAAAAATTTTTTTTCAACCAAATATATACAAGGTGATTTGGAGGGAAGACACAAAGCTGTGTGGGTATAAAGAGGGATATGCCTATAAATGCTTAACAGCTAGCTTTTAAGGGAGAAAATAAATGTACTTAGGACACTTTCAATTTTAATCAGAATAATCAATACTTTCTTAGATCTTAACAATTTAATAAAACTCTAAACAAGTCCTCAGCTCATAGGCCTGTTCAAGCTGCCTCCAATTTATCCTTGAATGTAAAAAGTGAACTATTCTTGTTTTTGTTTTTTTTTTGTTTTTGTTTTTTTTAAGCAATCGGGGTTAAGTAACTTGCTCAAGGTTACACGGCCAGTTATTTCTGGGTGTGGTGCTGAGTGTCTGAGCCCGGGAATCGATCTCCAGGTCGTCCCAACACTGGAGCCGGTACTCTTACTCGCTGAGGCACCTGGCCGCCCCAAAAGTGAACTATTCTTTACCCTCAAAGAAGCTAAATTCTATCAGATGAAGCAAAATGCATAGACTGGAATACATACCTGCTTTATAGGCAGTCTGAGATGTGTCGGCTGGTTTGTTTTCAGAAAGGAACCTAGAGGGAAATTACACCTAAGAAGGGTATTGTTTTTTTTGTTTGATATTTTTCAATCTTGACCATTTTTTGTGACCTGATTTGGGATTTTCTTGGCAAAACTAGAGTGGTTTGCATTTCATTCTCCAGCTCATTTGACAAATGAGGAAACTGAGACAAATAGGATTAAATGACTTGCCCAGGGTAACATAGCAAGTAAGTGTATGAGGTTGAATTTGAACTCAGAAAGATGAGTCATTCTGACTCCAGGCCCAGCCGTCTCTCCACTGAAGATTAGAAATGTGTTTCTTTGCTGAAGAATGCATCATATGATGGAGTCAGGATCGAAAAACAACATGAGAACCTCAAATGATAGGACACATGCAAGACAATACCATTTAATAAAATCAATGCAATAATTTTCATTTTATAAAAATAATCAACTTGATGAATACAAGATGGGGAGGCTGGACAGGAAGGATAATATTTTTATAGGATCTATTATTTTAGGGTACTGTTAGCTCCACATGAATCTACTATATGACATGCTAGGCATTTATATTAAATTGAATTAAAAGAAGAAAAAAGAGTGACCAGTTCTCTTGCCTTCTACTGTGGTCATCATATCCAATATTCAGGATATGTCAGGAAAGACTTGAAAATGGGAACTTACTGAGGAGATAGCTAAAAAAAAAGTTGAGGACGAATTTGAAATGTTAGGATCACTTGAAGAAAATTAGGATATGAAAAGATTGGCTGGGGCATTATTGCCAACTTCAAATATTTGAAAAGACTTTCTGGCCAAACAGGACTAGATTTTCCTGCTTATTCTCAGAGGACACTGATAGAACCACTAAGGTTTGAATTACATAAAAAAGCATATCCTATGTGTCAGACATTGTGCAAAATTCTGAGAATGCAAATAGGACAAAGAGAAGGACAATCCTTACCTTCAGGAGGCAATGCATAAAAAAAAAAATACCTAAGACTATACATAAGGTAACACCAGGAAGGCAATACAAAAAGGGAAATGACATGTAGGGGCCAGGAACTTACACTGGAAGAAAGAAGGGAACAGCTTTTAAAATTTATATCTACCTTTAGTTTATAACTTTCAGTTCCACAATCACTAGAGAATCAAATTTTCTCCCTCTACCTCTTCCCCACTCCTCACCATGATAGCAGGCAATCAAATATAGGATCTACAAATACCTTCACATTAAACATTAGTCAGGTTGTAAAGAAGGATTATAACCAATGGAGTTAACAATGGGAAAGAGGAAACCAAACCAAACCAAAAAAGAGAGATCGAAAGATTGATTGAGAGATTGCTTCAGTCTACATTTAGAATCAGTAGTTCGTTCTCTACATGTGAATGACCCTTTCCATCATGACTCTTTTGCAGTTGTCTTATAACCTTGCATTGCTGAGAGGAGACCGGTCTAGTCTATCAAACTCGATCATCACAGATACAATCTGTCTGCAATTGTGTACAAAGTCCTCCTGGTCTCGCTCTCCTTACTCAGTATCGGTTTGTATAAGTCTCTCCAGGTTATTAAGTCTGTCTGCTCCTCATTTCCTATATTACAGTAGTATTTCAGTACATTCATATACCACAACTTGTTTAGCCATTCCCCAATTGAGGGGCATCTGAAGGGAAAAATTTTATAATGATTGCAACTGAATAAAAGTAAAATGAATTGTTTTAAGAGGCAGTGGGTTCGCACTAGTTGAAGGAACTCAAGAAGGAGATAATGGACAAGTGTTGAGTTTATAGGAGGGATTTGGGATAAGCTTCATAAGTCCCTTCCAGATGCTAGAATGTATCATTTAAAAATTCTTTAAAGCTGAAACATGTTTACTGTGGGTAGCACAGACAGATAATACAATATATTTTGCTAATCCAGCAAAAGAAGTAGTACATTATTCTGCATTTCTTTTTGTTTATAGAGTATTGGAATTAATTGTTCTTTACATGTTTCATAGATTTCATTTGCAAATCCATCTGACCCTGGATATTTTTTTTAGGGAGTACATTGATGGTTTGGTAATTTTTTCCCCTAAAATGGGATTATTTATGTATTATATTTTTTCTTCTGTTAATCTGGGAACTATATATACATGGGTGTGGGTGTATATATATATGCCATATGTATACATATATTTTTTAAAAAATATATTTCACTTAGAATTTTAGGTTTATTGGCATGCAGTTGGACAAAATATCTCCTAATAATTGGTTTAATTTCCTCTAAATTGATGGTAAATTCACTCTTCATTTTTTAAACTGGTAATTTGGTTTTCTTCTTCTTTTAAATCAAATTAACCAAGTGTTTATCTATGTTATTGTTTTTTTCCATAAAATCAGCTCTTAGTTTTATTAGTTCAATATTTTTCTTACTTTCAGTTTTATTAATCTCTACTTTGATTTTTAAAATTTCTAATTTAGTATTTAATTGGGGATTTTAATCGGTTCTTTCTCTAACTTTGTTAGTTGCATTCATAATTCATTGATTTCCTTTTTCTCTATTATATTCACATCAGCATTTAGAGGTACAGAATTTCCCATAAGAACTGCTCTGACTGAATCCCAAAAGTTTTGGTAGAGTTTTTCATGATTTTTGTTCTCTGATGAAATTGACTGTTTCTGCAATTTGTGGTTTGACCCACTGATTCTTTAGTATTAGATTGTTCAGTTTCCAATGAAATTTTTGTCTGTCTTTCCATAGTCATGTATTATATGCCATGTTTATTACATCATGATCATGAAGGATATATTTACTATCTCTGCCTTTCTGCATTGTATTGTAATTTTTTTTGTTTTTGTTTTTGATTTTTGAAGGGCAACTGGGGTTAAGCAACTTGCCCAAGGTCACATGGCTAGTAAGTGTTAATTGCCTGAGGCTGGGTTTTCTCCTAACTCCAGAGCTTGTGCTCTATTCATTGTGCCACCTAGCCATGCTTGGATTGTAAAATTTTTAATTCCCTAATGCACGATCAATTTTTGTGTAGATGTCATGTAACTCTCAGGAAAAAAAGAAAGTTATATACCTTTCTATCCTCATTCAATTTTCTCCAAAGTTATATCTAACTTTTCTCAAATTCTATTAACCTCCTTGACTGCTTTCTTGTTTATTTTGTGGTTAGATTTATGTAGTTCTGAGAGGGGGAGGCTGAGCCCCCCCCCCCCCCCCCCCCCCCCTCTCTTTTTCTCTTTTTTTTTTTTTTTTCTTTTTTTTTTTTTAACTTTTTTCAAATTCTTTTAACCCCCTTGACTGCTTTTTTGTTTTTTTTTGGGTTAGATTTATGTAGTTGGGGGGGGGGGGGGGCGCCCCCCCCCCCCCCCCAGTGTAGTTTCTCTGTCTGCTTCTTTATGTAACTTATTTATCTTCTCCCCTAAGAATTTGGAAACTAGACAACTTGGTGCATATATTGTTAGTATTGGTATTACTTCATTATCAATGTTACCTTTCAATAAGATAGAGTTTCCTTCTTTTTCTCTTTTGATTTTATAGGTATTTGCTTTCGCTTTGGCTAAGATCAGCGTTTTTCCACGTTAGTAGAAGTAAAATATATTCTGCTCTTGGTTTTTACCTTTACACTGTGTGTATCTCTTTGCTTCAAATGCATTTTTTTTTTGTAAATGACATATTGTAAGGTCTGGTCTTTAATCCACTCTGCTGCATTTGCTTTTTATGGATGAGTCCATTCCATTAACATTCATATTTATGATTACTAACGGTATCTGTGTATTTCCTTCCATCCTATTTTCCCTGTGTTTGCACTATTCTTTCTCCTTTGGTCATGTCCCTCTTCACCACTGTTTTGCTTCTGACCTCCACCTCCCTCAGTCAGACTTCCCTTCTATTAGCCCCCTCTATTTCCCCTTTCTACTCCTACTTTTGCCCTTCCTTCTATCAGGCTCCCTTCATTTTTCTTCCTCCTTTCCTCTTGTACTTCCCTATAGGGTGAAATAAATTACTTTACCCAACTAAGGGTGTATATTTTTCCCTCTTTGAGTCAAATATGATGTGAGTAAGGTTCAAACAATGACACCCCCTGCCTTCTTTTTGTCTCCTATCATAGGTCTTTCCTACCTCTTCATGAGATGTAATTTTACTTATCCTGCCTCCCCCTTACCTATTCTATCAGTAAAATATTGTTTTCACCATTTATTATTTTTTATATCTTTACATCAAAGTCAACTAATACCCATACTCTCTGTCTATAAATACTCCTTCCATATGCCCTAATACAGATATAGCTCTCAAGGATTACAAGTATCTTCTTCCCATGTAGGGATAAAAACAGTTTAACATTTTTGAATAACATGTTGGTATTGTTATTTTCTTTCTTATTTATCATATTATGCTTTTCTTGTGTCTTTGTATCAACAATGAAAAATTGACAATGCCTACGGTAACTGTAAATATGCTGATATCGCTATTAATCACAAAATATACCAGGCTCTCTACATGGGGAATAAAACTATTTAGTTTAATAATAATATTTAATATTAATAATATTTAGTTTAATAATAATAATAAATAAAACTACAATATCCATTTATTCAAATGCCAGAAAACTGAGTCCCCAAACCAGAAAGTCAAAGCCATCACAGCAGTTATGAAGTTGGCACATATAATTAATATAATAAATACCCACATTCTCAAGCCTTCAAAACAGAAGGGGCTGCCTCAGGCAAAGGTCCTTCTCTCCCCAGTCATGGCAACAGCTCAGTGGACAGGAAGCATGATCCCAACAGCTCCAGCCCCTGGTTCCCCACAGTTCCCTTCCCTGTTCCTGGCAGTCCTCAGTAGGAGTTCTGAGCAGAAATTCTGGTTGGCTCAAAAACGGAGTTCACACCTCCACATCCACCTCACCTCAGCTGCTATTGCAGTCTCTGCTCCCACCACTACCACTCACAGCATCCACTCTAGCTTGGCTTCTGCTTCCTGTTGCCCCACCCCTTCCTGCTATGTCAGCAAATTCAAGGGGCATGGAAGCTCTTTAAATCCCATAACCTTACAGTCTTATATTTGAAGGTCACATTTTTTTTGTTTAGCTTTGGTCTTTTCCTCAGGAAAGTGTGAAAGTCCCTGATTTCATTTAATGTCCATCTTTACCACTGAAAGAATATGCTCAATTTTGCAGTGGAGTTGATTCTTTGTTTTAAACCAAGCTCCTTTGCTTTTTGGAATATCATATTCCAAGTCCTCTCATCCTTCAATGTAGAAGCTACTAAGTCTTACATAATCCTGACTGTGGTTTCTTTGTATTTAATTGTTTCTTTCTGGCTGCTTTTAAATTTTCGCCTTGAACTGATAATTCTGCAACTTTACTACAGCATTCCTTGGAATTATAATCTGTGAGTTCTTTCAGGAGGTGAATAATAGATTTTTCAAGGACTACTTTATCATCTGATTCCAGGATATCAGGTAGTTTAATTGAAAACTTTCATTTTCTTGAAAATTGTTGTCCAGGTTCTTTTTTTTTTTTGATCATGGCTTTCAGGTAGTCAAATAATTCTTTAATTATCACTCCTTGAACTATTTCTCAGGTCATTTCTTTTTATCAAAGAGGTATTTTACATTTTCTTCTATATTTTCATCACTTTGATGTTATTTGACTGATTTCTAGTGCCTTATACAGTTATTATCTTCCATTTTCCAAATTCTAATTTTTAAGGAATTATTTTCTTCAGTTACCTTCTATACTTCCTTTTCCATTTGCCTAATTCTACTTTTAAGGAGTGCTCTCACCCCTGGATTTGTTTTTTCAAAGTTGACCAATGCTATTTTTAAGGAGTTTTCTTCAGTCAATTTTTGTCCTTCCCTTTCAAACTGCTAATTTTTCATAATTCTCCTGTATGACTCTCATTTATCTTCCCATTTTTTCTTCTACCTCTCTTGATTTTTAAAATTCTTTTCAATCTCATCTAAGAGGACTTTTTGGACTTGAGACCAATTTCAATTCCCATTTAAGACTTCCCATGTAGGTTTTTGGAGACTGCTGTCCTCTTTGTAGTTTGGGATTTTATTTTCCCTATAACCATAGTAACTCTCTATGGTCAGTGCTCTTTTTTTTCCTTTTTGAATTTTGTTAAAGGTTCAACTCTGTTCCTGGGATATAGGTGGCAATACCTCAAGCTTCTTGTGTTGGGGATCACTGATTTTTTTTTAATTTTTTTTTAATTAAAGCAATTGGGTTTAAGTAACTTGCTCAAGGTTACATGGCCAGTTATTTCTGGGTGTGGTGTTGAGTATCTGAGCCTGGATTTAATCCAGGTCATCCCGACACTGGAGCCAGTGCTGTTACTCGCTGAGCCACCTGGCCTCCCCAGGGATCACTGATTTTGCAACCTGGGTTCTCAGATGCTGATGGTTTGCTTAATGCCCTGGGTTGGCCTTGGCATATTTTCATCTGTGATACCGGGGTTCCTGAGTGGACAATTTGCCTTCTTCATTAAGGCTGGAGGCCTTAAAACTGGTGTGTTTTGCCACAAGCCTGCTGTGTCAGAAACATGAGGTCTTGATTTCTGAAACATGCTGTGTTTTAAGAGTCTGCCACTGGTTTGCTCTAATCCCTCTGTACTGGGCTATGCCCCCCATTTTATTTATATATTTTTTTATTCTTGGTTTTTGACATTAATTTCCGCAATTTGAGTTACACATTTTTCTCCCCATCTTTCCCCTACTCCCACCACAAGATAGTGAGCCTGTTGAATAGCCCTTTTCCCAATCTGTCCTCTCTTATATCCTCCCCGATTCCCCCTAACTTTCTTGTGAGGCAAGATGGCTTTTTATAACTCATCGCCTGTATATCATTTCCTGGTTGCATGTAAAAAAAAAAAATACCACAATTTTTTAACATTTGTTTTTAAAACAAATTCTTTTGTTTTAAAGATTCTTTCCTTGTTTTTTTAAAGATTCTTTCCCTACGTACCTACCCACCCACCCCCACTGGGAAGACAAGCAACTCAAAATAGGTTGTACATGTGTAGTTACGCAAAACATTTCCATAATAGTTATATTGTGAAAGACTAATTATATTTCCTTGCATCCTATCCCACCCCCCACTTATTCTATTTTCTCCTTTGACATTTCTCTTTTCAAAAGCATTTGCTTCTAGGGGAAGCTAGGTAGCTCAGTGAAGAGAGCACCAGCCCTGGAGTCAGAAAGACCTGAGTTCATATCTGCCCTCAGACATTTAACACTTACTATCCCTCTGAACTTGGGCAAGTCACTTAACCCCAATTGCGCTGCCTCCCGCCTTCAAAAAATAAAAATAATAATAATAATAAAAAGTGTTTGCTTCTAACTACCCTCTCCCCCAATCTGCCCTCCCTTCTATTATCTCCCTTGTTATCTCCTTCCCTGGTAAGATACCCAATTGAGTGTTTAAGTTATTCCCTCCTTAAACCAAATTCAATAAGAGTATGTTTGACTCATTCACTTTCACCTTCCTGCTTTTACCTACTGTCTATTGTAAATTTTCTCTTGACTAATTTGTATGAGATAATTTACCCTATTTCTCCTTCTCCCAATGTATTCCTCTCTCAATTTTTTTAGATATCTTGCCTTTACATTCAACTCATCCTGTGCCCTCTGTCTATATACACATGTACACACACCCTCTAGTATACCTACATATTTGTATGTATACAAAAATATATGTACATATACATAGATACACATACAAATATAGACATATAAACATCCATCCATATACATATATTCCTTCCAAATATTCTCATACTGAGAAAATTCTCATGAGTTACAATTATAATTTTTCAATGTAGGAATGTAAATAGTTCAACCTTAGTAAGTTCCTTAGGGTTTTTTTTTTCCTGTTTACCTTGTCATGCTTCCCTTTCTTCTTGTATTTGAAAGTCAAATTTTCTGTTCAACTCTGTTTTTTTTTTTTAATTAAGAATGCTTGAAAGTCCTTTATTTCATTGAATGGCTATATTTTCCACTAAAGTACTATACTCAATGTTGCTGGGTAGGTGATTCTTTGATTTAATCCTAACTTCTTTCACCTTCAAAATATCACATTTCAAGCCCTGAAATCCTTTAATGTAGAACTAGATCTTTTGTTATCCTAATTGGGTTTCTGCAATACTCAAATCGTTTTTTCTTGACTTCTTGTAATATTTTCTCCTTGACCTGGAAACTTTGAAATTTTTCTGTAATATAGCTAGGAGTTTTCTTTTTGGGATCTTTTTCAAGACATGATTGGTGGATTCTTTCAATTTCTATTTTTCCCTCTGCTTCTAGAATATCAGAGCTATTTTCCTGGAGAATTTCTCAAAGGATGATGTCTAGACACAGTTTTTGGTCATGGCTTTATAGTAGTCCATTAATTTTTTAAATTATCTTTCCTGGATCTATTTTCCTGGTCAGTGGTTTTTCCAATTTTTCACATTGCCTTCTATTTTTTTTCATTTGTTTGGATCTGTTTTGTAGTCTGTTTTACAGTACCTTGATTTCTCATAAAGTCATTAGCTTCCATTTGCTCCAATCTAATTTAAAGGAGTTATTCTCTAACGTGAGTTTTTGAAATTCCTTCTTCATCTAGGCAATTTGGCTTTTTAATACATTCTTCTCCTCATTAGCTTTTTGGGTCATTTTTTGCCATTTTTGTTGGTGTATTTTTTAAGGTGTTCAGTATTTTGGGAGGTCTCCTTTAGCAGACTGCTGATTTGCTTTTCATGATTTTTCTGCACCATTCTCATTTCTCTTCCCAATTTTTCTTCCACTTTCCTAACTTGATTTTCAAAATCCTTCTTGAACTCCTCCATGGCCTATAACAAATCCATATTTTTCTTTGAGGCTTTTGATGCAGAGGTTTTGACTTTGTTGTCTCCTTCTTGTTCTATGTTTTGATCTTTTTTGTGCCCCCCCCCCAAATATTCTATGATCTGATTGTCCTTCCTCTGTTTGCTCATCTTGCCAGCCAGTTACTTGAATTTTGAGTTCTTTGCCAAGGTAGAACTCTGGCTCCAGAGTGGAGAGTGCTGTGCCCCAAATTTCTTGGCTTTTACTCAGCTATTGTCAGAGTTGTTGTCAAAATTAAGAGGAATGCACCCTCTCTAGAGTTGTCATAAGCCCTAGCCCACTAGCATTCCTCACCTCAGGGCCACCATCCAAGACTACAACCCAGATCCAAGCAGGTCAAAACAAGAGCAATTTTCTCCTGAATGGTTGCTTGGTCCCCCTAAGATCTGTAGGCCAAGAGTTTAGGAGGCAGCTGTGTGGCAGCAGCTGCAGCCACCTTAGTCTCCTCTGCTTCCCTAGGGCAGGGGCCAGACTGTGCTCTTTTCTCACCTAGTTCCAACTGAGTTCCCTACTGACCTTTTACTTCCTCTTTGGTATTTGTGGGTTGAAGACTCTAGAAACTACCACAGCTGCCAGTGATTCTCTCTTCTGAAGTCTGCTATAGCTAATCTGGACTATGAGTCTGGGCTGGCACAGCTCATGTAGAACTGTTCTGCTCCTAGCTTGGTGCTACAGACCCTTCCTATAAGCCTTCCAGTATGCCTTCAGTGAGATATTTGCTTCTCTCTGACACCTTATGGAACTGTAGCTCTCCAATTTCTTTACAATCCTTTTGTGCACATATTGGAGGTGGTTGGAATGGGAGTTCAAGCAAGTTCCTGCTTTTACTTTGCCATCTTGGCTCTGCCCTTATGTTCTTGTTTTATCCAAGTGAGGCATACTTTTCCTGAAGTCATTCTAAGTTATCTAAAGCTGAAAAATTCTTTCACTCCATGTGTTTGTATGTTCTGTTACTTCAGAATCCATTTAGAGGCTTGATTTAGTGTTGTTTCTCAGGGAAATTTGGGA
The DNA here is from genome assembly GCF_028583685.1 of Petaurus breviceps papuanus. Classification (NCBI taxonomy): domain Eukaryota; kingdom Metazoa; phylum Chordata; class Mammalia; order Diprotodontia; family Petauridae; genus Petaurus; species Petaurus breviceps. The sequence goes on along the minus strand of NW_027185850.1, from coordinate 2,792,150 downwards.
GACCCAGATTCTCTTCACCATTTTGCCTTCCCCTGCCTTCATTGCATTTTGAAAATGGTACTGAACATTAATTTTCCTATTTCCAAAATTGCCAAATTTTATCTTCTTGCATTATTATTTTCCAAATGTAACTATGTGGATGAAAACCATAGAAATCAAAATGAAAGAAGTTTTCAAATTGTATGTTACTTGAGATGATTATACTACCTTTCACTTCACAATAGTATATTACCAACAGACACTTATTGTTTTGAGAAATGACATTAAAAATATAAATGGCATGTAGAAACAGAAAAGGAAGGAGTATGTCCATCTGTTGAAGAAAAAGTATAACAGATAGACGGGCAAAATTCTGCATTAAGTATTCAAATACCAATTGAGAATAATTAAAAAAACAAAGCAAAATTTGTATATTGTGTTTATCTTCTGAGGCTAGATTAAGCCTTCATATAAAAAATTTAAAAATAAACCATTATACACCCATATACATATATGTGTATGTGTGTATATATGTCCATATGCATATATACATAAGTGTATGTATCACATTATTTTATAAGACCTTCTGATAAAACTACAAAGTATTCTGCCAAAATTATTCTTGGGCTAATATTTTGTATTATATTCAACAATAAATTCAAAATGTCTTTGTGACCTGAATGTTAAAGATCATGCAATAAAACAAATACAAAGAAAGCAAGTCATAAAAATAATAAAGGTATAGGTAGAAGATGAATGATTAGAAAAATAAAGGAGAAAGTCAATTAAAAAAGTTTAAATGGATCATTTTGCTTCCTTAAAACTGTAGAGCTTATAGAAAACAACAGCAAAATAAAACATTTAAGATAAGATTAGATAAGTGTCCAAAAGTTGGCAACAAATGATTCTCAAAAGAAGAATTTCAAACTCTTAACAATTATATGAAAATAATACTCTCAATCACTAATAATAGGAGAAATGCAAATGAAAACAAACTGATGTTTTGCCTCATATTGAAAATTGGCCAAAAGAAAATCACAAAAAGTTGGTGAAATTGGAGGTGATGGATTCACAGAAAGTAAGGTGGACCTCCGAATGCTCAAATTTGTTCTGTAAAGTAGTTTGGAAGTACTAAAATGTATTCTTTGATGCAGAAATTCCTCCACTAAGCATCTCTCCCAACGAGGTCCATGACATAATAAAGGTTATATAACACCAAAGTATTTGTAGCAGCAGGTTTTTTGTTTTATTTTTTTTTTAAGATGGAGGGTAGTAAAGAACTAGAAATTAAGTGGATTCCTATACATTTCAAAATGCCTATTAAGTTTTGCTACATAATAATTCAGAATGAATATTAAGAATACAGGGACATAGGGGTGGCCAGGTGGCGCAGCAAGTAAGAGCACTGGCTCCAGAGTCAGGAGGACCTGGAGATCGAATTCCGGGCTCAGATACTTAACACCACACCCAGAAATGACTGGCCATGCAACCTTGAGCAAGTTACTTAGCCCCGATTGCTTAAAAAAAAAAAAGAATACAGGGACCCAGGACCTATATGAATACAAGTACAAAACACTTTTCACACAAATAAAATCAGATATAACTAACTGGAAAAACATCAATTGCTCATGGTTGTGTCAAGCTAATATAATGAAAATGACACTTTTACCTAAATTATATTACATAATTAGTGCCATAACAATCTACCAAAAATTTACTTTATAGAGCTAGAAAAAATAGTAACACAATTCATTTGGAAGAATATCAAGGAATTAATGAAAAGAAATGCTAGCAAAGGAAGCCTAGCCATACCAGATTTTAATCTGTATTATAAAGCAGCAGTCAACAAAACTATTTGGTCCTGGCTGATGAATAGAGTAGTGTTATCAATGGAAAAGATTGGGTACAGGAGACTCAGCAGTCTATGACAATAGTAATTTACTGTTTGATAAACCCAAAGACGCCAGTTGTGGGGATAAGAACTCACTATTTGACAAAAACTGATGGGAAAACTGGAACATAATATGGCAGAAACTGGGCATAGACCATTATCTAACACCATATACCAAACAAGTCTAAATGGGTGCACAATCTAGATACAAAGGCTGGTACAGTAAGTAATCTGGGAAAGCAAGGAATAGTTTACCTGTCAGATTTGTGGAGAGGGGAAAACTTTATGACCAAACAAGAATTAGAGACCATTATAAAATGCAATATGGATAATTTTGATTACATTAAATTGAAAAAGCTTCTGTACAAACAAATTCAATGTAACCAAGATTAAGAGGGAAGTGGGAAATTGGGAAAGAAAATTTTAAAACCAATGTCTCTGATAAAAGCCTCATTACTTTTTTTTTTAAAGCAATCAGGGTTAAGTAACTTGCTCAAGGTTACACGGCCAGTTATTTCTGGGTGTGGTGCTGAGTATCTGAGCCCAGATTTGATCCAGGTCATCCTGACATTGGAGCCGGTGCTCTTACTCGCTGAGCCACCTGGCCGCCCCTAAGCAATCGGGGTTAAGTAACTTGCTCAAGGGTACACGGCCAGGTGTTTCTGGGTGGGTGCAAAGTGTCTGAGCCCCGGATTCGTTCTCCAGGTCTTCTCAACACTGGAGCCAGTGCTCTTACTCGCTGCGCTACCTGGGCGCCCCTAAAAGCCTCATTTCTAAAATATACAAAGAGTTGAGTCAAATCTATAAGAATACAAGTTGTTCCCCAGGTTGATAAATGGTCAAAGGATATGAACCAGCAATTTTCAGAGGTAGAAATTAAAGATATCTGTAAGCATATGAAAAATGCTCTAAATCACTATTCATTGGAGAAATGCAAATCAAAACAACTCCGAGGTATGTGATCTCACCACTCAGATTGGCTGGGATGACAAAACAGGAAAATGACAAAGGCTTGAGAGGATTTGGAAAAATTGGAACATTAACACATTGTCGGTGGTGTTGTGAACTAACTCAACAATTCTGGAGAGCAATCTGGAACTAAGCCCAAATGGCTATAAATAATTACATACCTTTTTACCAATTAATACAACTTCTAGGGTTATATACCAAAAAGATAAATAAAAAAAAGTGGGAGGAAGATCTGTATGTTCAAAAATATTTATTTCAGCTTTTTTTTGTGGTCGCAAAGAATTGGAAATTAAGGCAATGCACATCAATCGGGGAATGGCGAAACAAGTTGTGGTATATGAATATAATGCAATATAATTGTGCTATAAGAAATGAGGAGCAGATGGACTTCATATTTACCTGGAGAGAATTATACAAACTCATGCTGAATAAGAAGAGCAGAACCAGGAGAAATGTGTACACAATTACAGACACAAAGTATGCATGATGACCAACTGTGATAGACTGGGCTCTTTCCAGCAATGCAAGGTTGTAAAACAACTACAAAACACTCATGATGGAAGGAGATGTCTACATTCAGAAAAAGAACTAGAAATAATTAGAAAGAATAGCGAGTGGATGCAGACTGAAGCAAACTATCTGCTCTCTGTCTTTTTCTTATTTGGTTTTGTTTCCTTTATCCCATTGTTTATTCCATTGGTTACAATCCTTTATAACGTAACTAATGTCTAATGTGAAAGTATTTGCAGATACTACACTTGATTGCATGCCACCATTGGAGGGAGGGGAAGGAAGGAAGGAGGAGAAAATTTGAAACTCAAGGGATTGTTAAACTGAATCTTGTAAACTAAAATTAAACAGACAAATTAATAGACAAAAAAAGGAAAAAAAAAAGAAAAAGAAGAATACAGGGAAGCATGAAATAAACTTACATGAACAGGTGCAAAATAAAGGAATCTGAGCTAGTAAAACAATATGCATGGTGAAGCCATAGTAGTAAATAGAAAGCACAAGCACAAAAACATCTGTAATGAATGGAATTGAATCTTAATGATCAAGCTTAGGCCCAAAGAAGAAATGTGACAACAAATCTTCCCAAATCTTCAGTGGAAATGGGAATAGGATTTTGGGACAGTTTAAATGTGAATTTTAGAATTTAAATAGTATCCCATTAAAAAGTGTCAAATGGTTTTGTTATTCTTTTGCATTTAAATTTTAGTGGATTGTGGGACTATGGGATAAAATAACTAGTTCTTTTATTTGAATAATTAAATTTAATTTTATATATGTGGGCAAAATACTCTTTACTTTCTTGGTCACTGGTCAGTATTCTTTATTTTTTCCTTTTTGGAGGGGGGAAGGCAGGGCAATTTGGGTTAAGTGACTTGCCCAAGGTCACACTGCTAGTAAGTGTTAATTGTCTGATGCTGGATTTGAACTCAGGGCCTCCTGACTCCAGGGCTGATGCTCTATTCATTGCACCACCTAGCCACCCCTACAGGTCAGTATTCTGAGAAAAACATGTTAAGTACAAAATTCCCAAAGAGTTCCCAGTTTAGTGTAGCAAAATGATATTCAAAGACAAGTTGGTTTTCTTTTTCACTTTGCTTATTTATTCATTTATATGAACTAAAAGTTCTAAATATCTTTTTATTTTTTTGTTCATGTAAAGATTTTCACACTTAAAATTCGAACAGCTGGCTTTCATTAGCTTCTCTTCCCCTTTAATAGGTTATGTACACTTTGGATCTAATCTCTTCTTTGGTGAAAGTTTGCTTCATGAATTTAACACAATGTCACATCATCCCAAAGAGGAAACTAAACACCCTTGGAAGGTGAATTATATCCTATATACATTTAAAATAAAAGTTTCAACTTCCCATAAGACTGACTTCACTCAAAATTGTACTGAGTAGAACTATTCATTGTATAGCAATTTATGGAATTAAGGTGCTTGATAGGAAATACTATGATTTACAGATTGAATTCCACAAATCTACAAATATACTATACATGCTGTTTTTCATTTGGGAAAAAAGTGAGCATTTTTAATTATTGGTGTTTTTGTTTTTTTCTCCCATAAAAATACTATAATGTCTACTTTCTTGGACTGTTCTGAGGGTTAATTGAGATGATACGGGTAAAGTGCTTCACAAATCTTAGAAAATCATCGATTATTACTGAACAGGTAAACGCAGGAGGATTCTTTGTGAAGGAGTTGTAGAAAAGAATGTGAAAGAGTTGCAAAGGTCAAGAGGGCATGGATGACTTTTTTTCTACTAGAGGTAGCACGTGTATCAATAAGATCAAAATGTATTTTTGGTATCTTTAAATTAGAGATTATTATGGGAATGAATGAGTATTACATTTTTTTCAGTGAAGTAAGTTAAAATACCTAGTATAAGTGAAAATGAACTGATGACATTGTATGATAAATTTAACATTTATTCATATTGAATCAGTAAAAATTAATATCAGTGAGGCTTACACGATAGTATATGTAACAGAGAACTGTGTCTCTCCTATTTGTTATTGCAGGTGTGATAGACTTCCTACGTAGAGATATTCCCTGTGATCAAGCTTCCCCATGGAGTCTACACACACACCATATCAACAATTTTGTTTTGTTTTGTTTTTGGCCCTCCAAAAAGGCCAGTAAAAGTTGGGATTTTCACATATTGTAGAGCAGACTGTCCAGCTTAAGGACACGAACAGGAACTTATCTTTGCAGTTTATAATAGCACAACTCTGCCTGCTGATCCTTCTTCCTTTCAGGCCATTTTTAGCATATTTGTTCTCTTTCTCTAAGCAGGGGCAGGGCTTCACATTTAGACTATAGAAGGCAGACATGAACATATTTAACAAGGTCATCGTCAGAAAGGAAGAATCTGTGCCCTTCGCAATGCATCATATCGTAATTTCTAATTGACGGTTTTCTTACCTTGAGTGCGGCTCTGGCAAGAGATTGTTCTCCAAAGACAGTCAGCTGGGTAAATGTCAGAGGCTCAAAAAGTAAATTATAGTGCAAACAGCATTGATATTTCTATGAAATGAAAGAAAAGCATATTTATTTTTAAAATATAGAATTTTATTTAAAACAAGTGAAAACCTTCTACTGTGACCTTTACGAGATTCCAAACAGTGACGAATTTGGTCATTACAAATAACCTTTTCCCAGAAAGAGCTTTACCAACTGGGACTTCCTTGTGATAATATATGTGAATTAATTTCCTTTCTACAAAATAGCTTATGATATTAAATTTTTATTAAATATTTCATCCTCAATGTTACAGTTTTAAGCAGATTTTTAAGGGGAAAGGGGAAAAACTATACACAGCATTATATATGTTCGACCTAATTTCTTAGGGGAAAAATTCATTTATTTTCTTGTTTCTATGTTCTCTGATGAAAAAGACAGCATTTATTTTGCTTGTATATGTTATATATCATTCCATTTCACTCTACCGTTCATATTTAACTTAACCAGATAATTGGCCATGTTCTCAATGGAAAAATGCCATTCACAAAAATCTTGTGTTCTAAAAGATATTTTTAGTCAATTGTATGGAATTATCAAAAACTTTTCCTTTTCCTCATAAAGACACAATTCTGGATGATAGTTGTTTCCAGACCAGTTTACAAAATCTGTACCCCACTGATGTAACTGACTCATATCATCGATCACAGGGTGTGTGTGATATTCAGGAGGATGAGTACCTCTGGGATTGAGGGTTGGCCAAGCCCATTTGAGGGCTGTTCATCTACCTTTGGTGTCCACCTGATTCATTCAACTATGACTTCGCACTCCAAGAAGTTGTAATATGCCCTGGGGCCACACCCCTGTAAACGATTTTAGCAGATGGGCTAAACCAGGTTGAGGTTAACTGACATGTCTCAAGTCCATTGACTAGCTGGGGGATGTCTACCCCAGGCACGTGGAGACTTTTCCTGGCCAGCTGGGAAGATGAGAATGATTTGTTCCAGCAACCATGAAAGTGATGCAAGCAGGTGCTATGGAGCACTTCTAACTTGGTCAGACATAGAAGATTCCGAGATCATCTACTGCATCCCAGACCATGTACAGTTATCTTAACTGTTGTCCTGCCACTGGACTTTGATAACTCAGGAAGAGAGGAGGAGGCTTGTGCAACTCTGCCTCACTTAAACCCAATTTATGCACAAGTCAAGACATCACCCAGGATATCATTGTTCCTCTTTGAAAGTAAATGCTACACAATAATCTCTGAACACACTCTAGAACATAGCCAATGTGCATACTGATAGGCTAATAGAAATGCATCACATTGGGTGTCAAGGATCTGTAGGGACATCTCACATCTCTTTCAAATCAAATGCTTGCTTATAAGAGAAGCAAGGACTCTCCCTGGTCTAAGACATGGGTGGTGGGTTTCCTTTTAACTATGATAGGGTATCCCTTAGGGCAATGGCTGGTAAGGGAGACATAGGGACTGGAAATGAATAAATGCTGAGTTGTGCATACTAGGGATGCTTGGTTACATCTTACACATCCCCAGGAAACTTCTTAGTCTTGGGTTCTAAAAATAGAAGTATCCGCATCTTCAGTAGTGACAGTGTGATCTGCTGGATAGACTTGACATCACTATGACCTGGTTTTCCATATTGATATGTATGACCCTTAGGAAGACACTTAATGTTTCAGTGTCCCAGGCAATTCACAAAGTGTTTGTGCTGAAAAAGAATTTGTTGTTACATATTGAGAAATAACATTTCCTCCTAGACAGTTCCCTATACCAGGGAGATCACAGATCCAGAATATGTATAATCCTAGACAATGTAAGTCAGAGACAACTCTAGAAAACAGCACATAATGTGTCTGAAACTGGTCTTTTCCTATACACTGACCCTCATTGCTCCTTGTCTAGATATTTAGATATCTGCTGGTGATGGTGATGATGATGACATAATTGTTAATGTTTTCATAATGCTTTAAGTTTAGCAAAGGGACTTACATAAGTATCTCATTTGATTTGCACAATACTCATCAGAGGCAGATGCTATTATTATCTCCATTTTATAGATGAGGAAACTGAGACCAGGAGAAGTTAAGTAACTTGCTCTGGGTCACTTTAGTAAGTAAGAGTCTGAGGTAGGATTTCAATTTACACATTCTTGATTCTACATATAGACCTCTCTGTATAATGTGATGCACAGTTATTTCTACTTTTGAAGCTAAAGAAGGCAATAGGAATATTATTAGTTACATACAAAGTAGACCTTTGCAGATCTGTCTTAATGCTACCTCTAACCCTCTTTCCCTCTGAGATTATCTTCAAGTTATCCTGTATATATTTTCTTTATAAGTCATTTTATCCCACATCCCCCATTTGATACAGGCATCCCCCATGTGCGTGCGCACACACATACATATACATACATATGCAAATATATGTATATTTCCATATATATGCATATGGGGTTTTCAATTTACTTTTGACCCTTATGCTTAATACCATGCCTGGACCGTGGTAGACACTTAGTTAATATTTGTTAATTGGTAATATTAACTATATTATCTGTATTTGTATCTAACCAGAATGAAGATGAAGCCTGTGCAAACTTCACTGTGCTTTTCTCAGATCTGAAGTACTGAATTCTGTTTGGGCCTTTGGCTTTTGAGCAGGACACTGGCAAACCCAATTCTGTCCTGAGGAGGTGGACAGTGCCAATGGGGGCAGGCTGCTCTCCTGCCATAACGCTGCTTTGAAGTGAAGGACCTGGCTGTCTAGTCCAAAGAAGTGAATTCTTGTTGCATTGGGGGACGGGGGAAGTGCAAGCACTATCAAATACTTGAAAATCTGGGATTTTGTGTGACCCCAAAGACAGAACTCAGAATACTGGTTGAAAGCAGAAGGTCAGATTGAAACTAATGTAAAAGTAGCATTGCGATGGTTGACAGTTTGTAAAGCATTTGCTAAATATGATCTCATTTTATCGTCATACCAACCCTAGGCAGTTGGTGCTGTTATCATACACCATGTTACTAATTTAGCAAACTGCCCCAAACAGACCAGTTAGGTGAATTCCCCAGCATTGCACAGGTAGTACATCTTGGATTCTAGACTTGAAATCGAGACTTTCTGACTCGGAGATCAGCTGTCCATCTCTGAGGCCATGTGGCCTTTTAGGTTTAATAGAGGGTCAGGTGTTTAGAGGAAAATAATGATCATAAAGAAAATCTAGTCTAATTCTGCTAATCCATTTAGTGGGGTGGGAAGCTAAGCAGGTAAAGGTCTACATTTGGAGTTAAGAACACTTGCGTTCATGTCCTCCTTCACATATTTATGAGATGTATGAACCTTGGCAAGACATTTCCCTCAGTCTATTTTTTGTCATCTGCAAAATGGGAATAAACATAGCATCTACCTCATGGGATAACTATGGGAGATAAATTATACACACAGACACACACACACTGCTTTTCAAATCTTAAAATGTTGTATACATCTTAACTATCTTTATTGCTAATTTTAAAATAAGGAAAACTGAAGCCCAGGAAAAAAATGAGGAGACCTGCTCAAATGTAGGCAGGTGATGCAAAGAACTGAGCATAAATTATTGGGTTTTTTGGTTTGTTTTTTGCTAGAATTGGCAATGTGTGATGAGTTCATGGGTTATTTAAATACAAATTGCTTTGTGAAAAGAGGGAAGGAAATAATTTGGAATCAGATACTCTCCCTTTTAATCCTTCTCTCTCATTTATTAGCTGTGTGAACCAGTGATGATAGAGCTATATGTCTCAATTTCCCAATTTGCAAAATGGTGGTAATAAGACCTGCTATACCTTTCTTCAAAAGTACTTATGATTGGCATCTGAGATATAAGCCACTTTACAAAACATGGGTATCTATGCAATGATCTCTTATTATAATGATCTCAAGTGCTAATCGTTTAATTACTCAACTCTAACATAACAGGATTTTTTTTTTAGTTCTGTCATCCTCCCCACTGCAGTTATTGAATAAAATAGGCAACTTACCTCAAGATTGCAAAGGTGTTCTTTCATTAAATTTAATTTCATCTTCCTTCATCTCTTTTTAAACACATCATATTGCCTTCGAATGTTTTTGTTATTTCCTAGACCTTTAGCAATTTGGTATTTTTAATAGAATTTTATTTGTTTGGCTGTAAACTAAAGTTGCATTTACTCAGCCTTGGCTTTACTGTGAACACTTAAATCTGTTGCATATAAACAAAATCAACTTTTAAATCCATTCAATTCTCTAAGGCCTGGGGCCATTTGTGAAACTTGAGACCAGGCATCACCTTTTTAGAAAGAACTCCAAATATGACAAGAGAGGGCTTTTTGAGACAATGGAATTCACAGAGATGCCAATAATGGTGTCTAAGATGGAAGACAGGAGTGTCTACTCAACCCTCTGCAATAATATCAATGTGAATATTTTGTCTGTCTAGATGGTGGATTATTGATTGACTGAACTAATCACCAGTGGTAAAGATAAATAGCAAAATAAGGCTAGATTTTTAAGATATCTCATTCAAGGCTGAAATTAAATGTCAAATCCTCTGTGCCAGATTTTCCATAGCCTACGTGACACAGTAGATGGAATGCTGGGCTCAGAGTCAGTAAAACAAGCTTAAATTTAATCTCAGATACTACATAGCTATGTGATGCTGAACCAGGTGTGCAATGCCTCTCCACGTCAGTTTTCCCATCTATAACGTGGAGGGAATCATATACGAAGTTCATCCAAGGTCCCCTATAGATTTGTGTCTGGCTCCATGGGGAAATCTGAAACACTGACTGAAAGACAGTGAAGAGTTATCTTCATTGGCAAACATGGGTTGATGGGGATTAGAGGTCAGAGGAAGTACCCTCCCCCCCAGCTCATTGCTTTCTTTTATAACAAATTATTCTTGTAAATAAATTCCTAGCTGTTGAGCGAAAGTAATGTCGAAATTCAAATGCATATAACCTTAAAATTGATCAGTCTCACCAATCATGATTTTTTAAACTGTCTTGATCTTCTAAATTCTGATGCTCTAGATAAAGCCCTAGAAACCACACTCTAGTTCCTGTATCAGAGTCATATGTATAGGGCGCTTAAGTGATTCTGTGGACAGATTGCTGGTCTTAGAGTCCACAAGACCTGAATTCAAATCTAGTCAGACATTTATTAGCTCTGTGATCCTAGACAAGTCACTTCCTCTGTTTGCCTCAGTTTTCTCGCCAGTAGAATGGCAATAATCTCAGCATTCACCTCATAAGATTGTTGTGAGGCTCAAATGGGATAATATTTGTAAAACACTTAGCCCTAATAATAAGAACTGACAAATAATAGAAACAATCAAAAGTGCATCTTTCCTTCCCCTTCCAATGTGAACTCTCGAGGTGTGTTATACAATATGCTGAGTGAATGAATAACTGTATTCACAGGATTAGACGACATGAGCAAAAGATAAATGTGCTATCTCTGAACCTATGGTAGTATGTTAGGTGATTTACTCTGTAAAGTTTGTTTTAAGAAGCCAAAGGCTCCAATGAAATCTCAGAAGAAAACTGCTTTTCACATAGAGTTGTAAAGAATATAGGTATTAAAACTGACGGCTTATTCTCTTGCTCATTTATGTTGTAGAATGTACTAATTCTATTGGGATGCCCTCATTAGCTACCTGTATTATATCATTTATCCCCACTCCTACTTTCTGCTTTTTAAGAATTTATTACTGAGTTCTACTTTTGGGACCCAAGATGGAGGATTAAGAAGTAAATCACTCTCACCCTTCCTTATTGAGATCAGAAAGCCCAGAAAGGATTGCTCAAGGGAAATCCCTGGACCAACTGAGCCAGGAGAAGGATGAGGTCTACCAGTCTTGAAACCCAGGAAGGTTGGTGGATTAATGGGAAAAGCCCATCTGGCTCTGGGGGAAAGGGAGAGCTACCGGACAGAAGGCATCGCAGCAAGGCCTATCTCAGCAAAACAGGGAGCTATCCTGAGACCCAGGGTAGGGGAGCAGGCAAGCCCTGACACCAGGGCTGCTTTTCCCTTAGCACGGGGAAAAAAACCAGTAGAAACCAGCTCAGAAAAATATCACATGCTCTGGTGTTCTCCAGCAGCCAAATCTCCCAGTGCTTCAGCACAACTACAGGGAACATGGCTCCAGGAAGCACAGCTCCAGGCTGGCAAACATCCTCTAGGAACCAAACATTTGACTACAAAGCCCAGGTGAACAGGAGCCAAACATTTGAGTCCCGGGCTAAGATGAGCCCAAGGTGCCAAATTCCCCACCCCCACCCCAAGAATTCCAGTGTTCCTGACCCCAGCTCAGCACCAGGTAATCTACTAGACCATTACAATCTTCACCTGCCAGCACATGAAGCCCAGAGCAAAAAAGCAAGTGACCAGGTCCCAGGGTACTAGCACAGGATTCCTGGGTGAGTGCCCCCTGAACTCCAGCAGGAAAGCTCAACTCTACAAGCCAGGAAATAGGCAAAGACCATGGGCAAAAAGGAGACACAGACAATTATCATAGATTCTTATTATGGGGACAGAGAAGATCAATGCACAATTTCAGAAGACGGCAATATTGTCAAGATAAGCACACCTGGATCCTCAAGGGGGAATATTAACTGGCCTCGAGCCCAGAAAGCCTTCTTGGACAAGCTCAAGAAGTATTTTAAAAGTGAAATAAGAGAGGTAAGAGGAAAATAGGGGGAAAATGAGAGGTATGCAAGAGACAGTATATAGTCTGCAAAAGGAAAGATAAAAATTGACTGTAGAAAATGAGTCCTTAAAAAGTAGAATTTGTCAAGTTAAAAAGGAGACACAACAATTCACTGAAGAGAAGGACTCCTTAAAAAGTAAAATTGGCTGAATGGAAAAGGAAGTACAAAAGCTAACTGAAGAAAACAATTCATTAAAAATTAGAACTGGGCAAATAGAAGCTAAGGACTCTATGAGAAATCAAGAATCAGTTAAACAGAAACAAAAGAATAAAAAAATAGAAGAAACCTAAAATACCTCATTGGCAAAAAACTGACCTGGAAAATAGATCCAAGAGAGACAATTTAGACATTATTGCTCTACCTGAAAACCATGATGAAAAAAAGCCTGGAAAGCAAATTTCAGGAAATCAAAAAGAAAAATGGCCCTGAGGTAAGAGAAACAGAAGGTAAAATATTCATCAAAATAATCTACTGATCTCCAAACAAAAAGACAAAGAAAGAACAAAAAGGATTGTAAAAAATCTACTGATCACCTGTTGAAAGAGATCCCAATTGAAAATGCCAAGGAATCAGGGAGGCTACGTGGTGCAGTGCATTGAGCACTGGCCCTGGACTCAGGAGGACATGAGTCTCAGTTCAAATCTGGCCTCAGAGACTTAACACATATAAAAAAATAGCCATGTGACCTTAGGCAAGTCACTTAAGCTCAATTGCTGTGCCTTCTTTCCAACAAATGCAAAAAAAAAGCCAATAAATATTGTAGTCAAATTCCAAAATTAATATGTCAAAGACAAAATTCTTCAAGCAGCCAAAAAGAAAAAACATATCATGTAACTACAGTCGGGATTATGCAGGTCCTTGCAAGTTATAAATTTAAAAATCAAGGTGTGGAATGTTATATAAGGCCACAGTTTACAACCAAGGATCAACTACTCAGCAAAATTAAGTTTGATCTTTCAGGGGAGGAGGTGGACATTCAATGACATTGGGAACTTCCAAATTTCCTCATGAAAAGATTAGAACTCAACAGAATATTTGAACTTTGAATACTAGTGAATACAGGCATAGAAAGGTAAACATGAAAGAAAAACAAAACATGTTATTAATAAGGGCAAATTGTTTCCATCCCTACAAGGGAAGATGGCACTTGTACCTCTTGAGAACTGTATTCTTTTTATGCCATTTAAAAAGAGTATAAATAGACAGAGGACATGGGTATAAGTTGACTTTTATGTGATGATAAAAAATCTAATTAAGTGGTGAAATGGGATTATACTAGAAGAAGGGGAAAGGAAGAGGCAGACAGGTGGACTACATGAAAAGGCCCTTACTCTCATCAGATTTGTCTCAAAAAGGGAACAACATAATCAATTAGGAATAGAAATTTAACTTACCCTATAGGAAGTAGAAGGGGAAAGAGAAAGAAAAGCGAAGACAATGGACAGAATTGATAGAAGAGGGGTAGACTGAGGGAGGCAGTGGTCCAAAGCAAATCTCTAATGAGGAGGGAAAGGGAGAAAGGAGAGAGAAAAAAGAGTAAATAGGGGGGGGCATAGGATGGAGAAAAAGAGACAGTGTGTGAGAGTAAATGTGATGAACTCTTTCATAAAATGGAAGTAGATAGCAGAGTGGATGAACAACCATAATCTTACAATTCGCTGTCTAAAAGAAACCAGTTTGAAGCAGAAGGACACATATGGTGTAAGGTAAAAGGCCGGAGCAGAATGTATTGTGTTTCTGCTGAGGTAAAAACAACAACAAAAAAAGTAGGGGTATGTAATAGTAATGGAATTCAAAGATCCCCCTGTATTGGCTTGTTTTTTGGATTGATTGTGTTAAAACCTAGATCTTGTGAATCCCACTTGTGGGATGGACTTGTTGATGTCAAAAGAGAGTGCTGAACTGGGAGGAGCTGGTGATGTAGATTTAGAGAGATACAAGGAAAGAGAGAGGCAGAAGAACTTGTTGGAAGCAGCATCTTGGAGGCAGAGAGAGACAGAGAGGATTGCTGAGGGCCACTTTGAATTGCCCAGGACTTTTGAGAGCTGCCACCCAGAGCTGCCAAGGACTGAGGAGACATGGCTGTTATCCTGGTACTTTGTCTGTTTTGATGTTTTTTTTGCCAGATTTGTTCACTGGTGAAAGACAGTGCTGTTGTTGCAGAGGTTCTGGAACCTGGTTGTTGGTTCAGAGCTCCTGAGACTGTTCTGCAGACAGAGAGTGAATTCTGTCCACTGGTGAAGGACAGTACTGTTGTTGCAGAGGATCTGGAACCTTGCTGTTGGTTCAGAGCTCCCAGGACTATTCTGCAGATAGAGAATGAATCAATGAAAACACTGGTAATGTATTCTGTAGCCTTGCTAAGCTTTATCTCCCCAGGAACAGAGATTGCTGAGAACTTGCCTTGGGTCAAGATGAAGAAAAGACCTCTGTTTGGGTATTAAATGCTGTGATTAAGCTTGTTCTAACCCTGGGGTAGATTCAATTGTGATCCAAGGGTGGGGAACTTTTGACTTTTTTGTGCTCTGTGATTGAAATGTACTTTACTTATGATTGGAAACTAACCTCCATTTGAGAAGAAGGGCTTTGTGGTTGACTAAATCAATCTACAGACTAGGGGTGAAGTAGTACTTAGAAGAGGGTCTTTGGGATTGACTAAATGAATTATAATGTCCAGGGGTGGAGTAGTACTTGGATATTATTGAATTATACTTGGTGAATTCTGTATTTTGAATGATGCTATATTTTGATTTTCTCTGTTCTTAATTTTTCATTCATTAATAAAATGGAGAGCACCTATGCTGGTATTTTGAACCTTGGGAATTTGCCTTTGCTTGGCATTACATGGTAGCAATCCTGCCATTAAGTTGAAAAGATTTTTGCACAAAAAAGCCAATGCAAACAAGATTAGAAGGGAAGCAGAAATTTGGGAAACATATATTTTTTTTCACAAATATCGTCTCTGATAAAGTCCTCATTTCTAAAATACATAGAGAATTGAATGGATTTATAAGAACACAAGTCATTCCCCAATTGATAAATAGTCAAAGGTTATGAATAGGCAGTTTTCAGAGGCAGAAATTAGAGCTATCTATACTCATGAAAAAATGTTCTAAATCACTATTGATTAGAGAAATGCAAATAAAAATGACTCTTAGGCACCATATTCCACCTATCAGATTGTATAACATGACAAAATGGGAAAATGATAAATATTGGCGAAGGTGTGGGGAAATTGAACAACTAATGTGTTATTGACGGAGTTGTGAAGTGATCCGAATATTCTGGAAAGTGATTTTGAATGATGCCTAAAGGACTAAAAAATATGCATATGCTTTGGCACAGTAGAATACTATTTCTAGCTCTTTATCCTAGAGATCATAAAAATTATATATGCCACATGTATAAAAATATTTATAGCAACTCTTTTTGTAGTGGCCAAGAACTGGAAATTGAGGTGCCATCCATCAATTAGGCAATGGTTGGACAAGTTGTGGTATATGAATGTAATGAAATAATATTGTGCTATAAGAAATTATGAACAGGCTGGTTTCAGAAAAAAAGTTGGAAAGACTTATATGAACTGATGCTAAGTGAGGTGAACAGTACCAGGAGAGTATTATACACAGTAATAGACACATTATGTGATTATGGACTTGGATAGACTTAGTTCTTCTCAGCAATGCAAGGATCTAAGACAACTCCAAAAGACTCCTGATGAAAAATGTTATCTACATCTAGAGAAAGAACTGGGGAGTCTGCATGCAGACTATTTGAAAGCCAACTATTTGCTCTCATTTTCTTTTGCTGTTTTGTTTCATTTCTCCTTTCTCCTTGTTCCTTCCATTAGTTCTAATTCTTCTTTATATCATGGCTACTATGAAAATATGTTTAATATGAATGTATATGTAGAGCCTATATCAGATTGAATGCTGTCTTGGAGTTGGTGGAGGAGAAAGTGAGAGATACAATTCAAAACTCAAAATCTTTTGGAAGTGAATGTTGAAAACTAAAAATTAATTAATTATATATTATAAATATCAGTTGAATTTAAATTATATGGACCCCATGTAACTATATTTAAAAAATAAAAGCTATTAGTTCCTAAAAACCATTAGTATAATTTGGAAATATTTAATGACATAAAATATATATTTAAAATATTAATCACCACATATTAATCCCCCAAATTTCTGCACAGATGTTACTTCCATCCTGTAATTATCTATTTGTAAACATCTCTTCAATTAATATGAGTAGTACAAATCTTCTTAGGGGCAGTCATAAAGTTGGTGATAAAAAAAATATGCCCATATAGCCCTTTAAGGAGAGTGCATTGACTGGACCCAGAGCATATAGTTTGCAATCCTGCCTCCCATGCTATTAGTATAACCTTGAGCAAAGCATTTCCCCTCTGGAGGCCTCATTTTACTCATTTTAGAACAAGGGGTTTGTGCTGGATATCTTCTAAGGTTGCCTTCTGTTCTAAATTTATAATCCTTCGGGGCATACATAATAACTTATCTTTCCTCAACTCAAGGAACTTTGAACCATTCTGCCCATGGAGTATGAGTTCTAACAGTTTGGTTCTTTTCTTATCTCCTTATTGAAAAGGCTCAATGTATACTAAGTAATTACAAATCTTTGGCCTAGGGTTGACACTCAACTGACAAAGGCCTAATTCCTAGAATACTCTTGCTGTATTCATTAGGAAAAGAGGACACTAAATGATATCATCTACTCTGTATCCTTCCAATAAACATCAATTCACTCCATAACTGTGTCTTATCTATAGACATATCTGGTGTCTCTCATTTCAAATCAGAACACTGATTGTTTCATCAGTGGATCTTAACAAATGCAGTATGGTTTAATGGAAAGAGCTTTCTATTAGCAAAGGATCAGTGTTCAAACTGAAGCTTAGTTATTTAATACTTGAGTGATGTTAGGTATACCACTCCAGATTTCTTTCTTATTATTAGTTTAATTATTTTTGGCTTTCACCATTCACTTCCATAAGTTTTGAATTTTCTTCCCTTCCCTCCTCCCATCTTCTCCAAATCAGCATGCAATCTGATATAGGCTCTACATAATACATGCATATTAAACATTTTCATATTAGCCATGATGTAAGGAAGAATTAGAACTAATGGAAGGAAGCAGGAGAAAGGAGTAACAAAACAAAACAGCAAAAGAAAAGGTGACCAAATAGTCAGCTTCCATCTGCATGCAGACTCCCAGTTCTTTCTCTAGATGTGGACAACATTTTCCATCAGGAGTCTTTTGGGGTTGTCTTAGATCCTTGCATTGCTGAGAAGAAGTAAGTCTATCCAAGTCAGTAATCACACAATGTGTCTGTAACTATGTACAATGTTCTGGTTCTGCTCCCCTCACTGAGCACCGGTTCATATAAATCTTTCCAGGCTTTTCTGAAGTCTGCCTGTTAATCATATCTAATAGCACAATAGTATTCCATTACATGCATATAACACAACTTGTTCAGCCATTCCCCAATTGATGGGCACCCCCTCAATTTCCAATTCTTTTTCACCACAAAAAGAGCTGCTATAAATATTTTTGTACATATTAGTCTACCTCCCACTTCTATGATCTCTTCGGGATACAAACCTAGAAGTGCTATTGCTGGGTCAAAGAGTATGAAATTATTTATAGCCCTTTGGACATAGTTCCTGATTGCTCTCCAGAATGTTTGTGCCAGCTCACAGTTCCACCAGCAGTCACTCCAGATTTCTGAATCACATTTTCTTCAACTATAAAATTGACACAAGTGTAGCTATATGATTCTAATATCCAGCCTAATTCCAGATTTATGATTTTAATGCCTGTAAATAGACTGCAATGTCCTTAAGGACAGAAATTGTGGATTATTTGAAGTCTTCATCTCTCTGAGATTAGCACGACATTCTTCATATAGTAAGTATTTACTTAATATTAAGTGTTTATTGGTATGACAAAATTTTGATTTTTCTTTTTAGGGGCAGGGATGCAGGGCAATTGGGGTTAAGTGATTTGCCCAAGGTTCCACAGTTAGTAAGTGTTAATTTTCTGAGCTCCAATTTGAATTCACGTCCTCCTGACTCCAGGGCTGGTGCTCTATTCACTGTGTTGCCAAACTGCCCCCAATATGACAATTTCTTGCTGTAATGCTTTTTAATCTGAAGGATTGAAATGCTGAACTTAGTATCTTTCTTCCTACCCTGTCCTTCCTATTATCAGGTAACCAAGACACTGGGGAATTTGGACCTGATTGTTGTCTGAAGAAGGAACCAATTGAGTCTTTGCCAGGTACTGGTTAAATCCCGCAGCCTCTGAGAGAGTAGTCTTTGTTGCTGCTTTTATTAAGATAGCTTTTCTTCAGAGCTTGCCACCATAAGCCCAATAGCTGTACTTAATTGACCGCTGTTAACATAACATACTATTTTACATAATTCCAGAAGAAAATAACGTGGCATTTTTATTATCTGGTACTACATTATGAATTGTTTGTAAAAATTAATTTTCTGTAATACTGGAAAGAATATTGTTAGGCAGATGTGAAGGTCATGAGCCTTCAGGGAATTCAGAGTTGGGCTCATTTTCCTTTTCTCCATTCTTCCATGAAAATAAATCGAGCTGATTACATGGACTTCCTTATAGCTAGTATAAAGTAGCTGGCACAGGCAAAGGTCCGATGTGATCCAGGAGAAGGGGACTGAAGAGAGGAGACCAAGATCAAAGCCTCACTCCATCTCTTTCTAGTTACAAAGGCTTGGATAAAGGTTTTCTTTTGAAGTCATTTCACTTGTGTACAGCTCTTCATGTCTCCTATTTGGGTTTTCTTAGCAATAATATTTCAATGATTTGCATTTCCTTTTCCAACTAATTTTACAGATGAGGAAACTGTGTGAAACAGGGTTAAAAGACTTTCGTGAGGTCACACAACAATAAGCATTGGAGGCTGGATTTGAACTCAGGTCTTCCTGACTCTAGCCCCATAGTTCTATCCCCTGTGCCTTCTTCCTGCCTTAAGTGGGTAAATTTATTTCCATTAATTTCATTCAATGTAATCCAATTCAAAAAACATTTAATAAACCCTGAGTATGAACAAAGTAGGCACCAGTCCTAGGCACTAGTTGTGGACAAAAAACAAACACAAAAAGCAGCCTTTGCCCTCAAGGAGTTTCAATCCCACCATGGGTCAGAGTTTATAAATAAGTGAGCAAAGGATTGAAGAGCCACCTGTTTTGTTTTGTTTGCTTTTTTGGAGGAGGGAAGGCAAGGCAATTTGGGTTAAGTGACTTGACTAAGGTCACACAGCTTGTAAGTGTTAAGTGTCCCAGGCTGGATGTGAACTGAGGTCCTCCTGACTCCAGGGACGGTGCTGTATTCATTGTGCCATCAACCCTCCCCAAGAGCCAGGTTTTTATCAAGAAAGGAAAGATATCAATGAACCATATGGGAAAAAACAAAATCGTTCCCAGTAGAGACATGCATATTAAAATAACACTGAGGTGTTACCTTTTTACCTCACAGATTGGCAAAGATGGCAAAAGAGAAAAATGTCCATAACAAATCTGCTGAATTAATGAATAGATACCATTCTACTCTCTTACTTGTTAATAGGTCAAAAGATATAATGTTATTTCACATGGGGAGAAATCCAAACTCACCACTAGGTATATTTAAAAAAAAAATGTTCCACATAGCTAATAATTTGAGAAAAACAAATTAATGCAACTTTAAGTTTCTTTCTCATAGCCATTAGATCGACAAAGCTGATAAAAAATGAAAAATATTGGCATGGTTCTGGGAAAACAGACACATGAATGAATTGGTGGTGCAGTTGTCCATTGATACAGCTTATCTGGCAAGGACTTTGTGATAAGACAGCGTGAAGGCCATTTGCAAAATGGAGTTGGTGTGTGGTGGAAATCAAGGGAATTACATGCTTTGGCATTTGTATATTTGACCATTGTTGGTTTAAGCTTCCTCAGTATTTAAATTACTGGGATCCCTGGGTGCACATGGCATGGATATTTTCATCAAGAAACCTTAATTAAAAGCCTTCTAAGTGCCAATAGATGTGCTAAGTGATAGAGATAAACAAATAAAACCAAACTTACCCCTGACCTCAAGAAGCTTAAATTCAAATAAGAAATTAAAAATGAGGGTGGCCAGGTAGCACAGCGAGGAAGAGCAGCGGCCCCAGTGTCGGGATGACCTGGGGGATCAAATCCGGGCTCAGATACTTAGCACCACACTCAGAAATAACGGGCCGCGTAAACTTGAACAAGTTACTTAACCCCAATTGCTTTAAAAAAAAATGTATACAAATTAGTCTATTATATGTTATCTCCACCACCATTGGCTCTTTGTCTTTCAATATTCTAGTTACATGAACTTCTATCTATCTATCTATCTATCTATCTATCTATCTATCTATCTATCTATCTATCTATCTACCTATCATCTATCTATCTATCTATCTATCAATGTCTACATATATATTTGTATACATATACATACATACATACATATGGGTATATGCATATACATACATACACCCATATATGCATTTCCTTTTCTCACTGCATTTCTTTGATATTAAATTTCATACAGCTTTTTATAAGTAATTTTTTTATAATAGGTTGCACTCTAATTCTTAGATCCTCTCTATGCATATGCAATATATGCTCTAATTTACCTATCATTCTAAACTCTCCCCAGTCCTACTTCACCAAGGCCTTACCATATAATCTTTTCACTCCAAGATCCCATACATATCTCAAATTCAATGTTCCATAATAAATTATGTTCCATAATAAAAGCTCAATTTATTTCCTACCTAACATTGTTTGTCTAACAAACTTCATTATTTTTTGGGTCACCAGATCACCAGAATCCTTCTAGTCACCCAGGTATTCAACCTTAGAATCTTGGTTTACTGTTCCCTTTTTGTGACCTTCACATCTAATAATTTTCCAACTCATCAATTTTTCCTCTTAATCATCACCAATGATTTTCTCCTTCTCTTGACTCACATGCTACATCACAAGTTTGAGCCATCAGTATCACCTGCCATTACTACCATCTATCACTAGAGTTATTTAATGAGTTTTCTTGATTCTAATCATTCTGGAAATCTTCCTCTTTATAGCATTATTGTGTGACTGTTATCATCTGTCACTTCTTAGTTCTGCTATTTTCTAAGTCTTTCAATGACTACGTGGATTTTATGCCAACTCCTAATATTTAATCCCTTCAATATCTGTCCTCAGTCACATTACTGTATTGTACTCCCCTCCAGAGAATGTAAAGTTTGTGAGTCAAGGAACTGTAGTCGTAACAGTTGTTATCTTCAGCAACACCATTGTTGTATTCATAGTCCCAGCAGCTGTTGTAGTAGCAGTAGTAATAGTCCTAGTAGTAGCAATAGCAGCAGCAGTAGCAACAGTAGAGTAGTAGTAGTAGTAGTAGTGGTAGTAATGGTAGTAATAGTAGTAGTAGCAGTAGTAGTAAGAGGACGAGAAAGAAAAGGATGAAGAGGGGAGGAGAGGAAGAAGAGGAGGAGGAAGAGATGGAGATGTTGTTTTCCTTGTTAATCTTGCTGCTCTCCCCATCTCCCTTTTTGTCTTTGTAATCCAATGCCTAGGCCAGACAATCTGGCACAATAGACAGACATAAGCTCAAAATCAGGGAAATGAGCACAAATCCTACTTCTGATGTATGTTGGCTCCATGACTTTTGGAAACCAATTACCTTCCAGATACTCTGGATCACTCCCTAAGATCAAAGTTACACAAAGCATTCATTTAGTTTGTTAAGGGGAGATTTCTAATCCTGGAGTTTCCTACATGAATTCCTAGGTCCAGTCTTAATCCTTAATCCCTGAACCTTATCATAGCATCAATTTATCAAATGCTAATTGAATCTAATTTAACCAGATCATGTTTCTTTCTGTTTCTCTCTGCTTTGGCATTAGGGCTCTTCTGATATCACGATATTCTATGATTCATGGCATGTAATATCATAGGAGAATACCGGTATTGTAGGAATGGGCTTATAGGGCAGGAGATAGATTGCGACTATGTTAAAAAACAAAATAAAAATCCAGACAACTTCCCAAATGCAATTGCACACGATAACATTCATCTGCTTACTTCTTGGCCTAGCTCATTGTCACCTGCAGCACCCGTTCAAAGCACAAATATAAATGAACTGACTCAAGGTGTTGTGCATGAGTCATACTCTAGTCTGCTGCATATACACATTTTTCCCACATTTTATTTTTTCCAGGATGGATGATTAGTACGGTCTCTTTCCACAGTTGTGGTTTTCACTAGGAGTTTTTGGAGCTTTCCAAGCCTCTAGCTTGTTATCTTGGTTAAGTACCCTGAAGGAAGAGTTTCCGCAGAATGTACCTGACCGACTTTCTTTGCAATTAGAGATAAAGTATAGAAAAGAGAAAAATGAGGCCTTCCTCTTCCTGCACCTAGAGTTAAGATTAGTAGATAGAGAAAACCCTTGGGGGTTATTTTTTTGTGTATCTATTAGCAGAGAAAGTGAATGAACAGATGCAAGGACCCTAAACATTATGCATAGGTCCCCTGTGGTCTTATAGTTTGACCTTCGGAAAGTCAACCAGTCAGGTTACTCCATACATAGATGTGACTAATGTACTGAGAACTCGTAGGCTGGTACAGAGATGGCATAGGAATGTATGTAAGGACAGAAGGTTGAAGGAAGGTGATCTGAGAAGTGGCTCTTCAGCTTGGCTATCTCCTTTATTAAAAAACTCTTTTTCAGCACAAGACTTAATGTTGCTAGTGGTAACAGGGCCCTCAAAAAATAATTATTTAAAAATTGTATGATAACTATCTCATTGGGTTCCATGAACTGCCTTCAGCCCTTAAGATGTATATAAAAAGAAAATAAGCAGCAATCCTATAATATACACCAAAGGGTCTAAAATTCTTTATGCCTTCATCTAAGGCACTGATTAAAAATGGCAAAAAGCAGAAGGCCAGGTAAAGGTCTCCAGGCCCCAGAGATCTCCATCTAAGTGGATATTCATGGGAAGTAGTCAAAAAGGTATAAAATAAATGGCCTGGTCCATTTAAAATCAATGGTCATATTTCTAGAGAAATGAGCAAAATGTGGACAATAGACAATGGGAAACTAAGATTTAATGATCACTCAGATGACATCGGTATCACTGAGACATGGTAGAATGAGAATCAAAATTGCAGTCTCCATCATTGCAAATCATATAGAAAAATGATTTACAGTTGGCACATGCTTCAATAGATCTGTGATTTTGTTAATCTATGTCCTCTATTCAATTACACAAATGCAAAACTTTCATGCTTTCCTGTTGTCTGACCAACATATTGATGCCGTCATATAGATGATTTTCATCACATTGATCCCAAATCAGTCCTTCGATTGAATTTTCATTGGTTATCCCCTGATTTTCCTCCATGATTGGCACACATATTTGAGGTGAGATGCCTTAGAGGCAGTGTGTAGCACTGGAAAACATACTTGATTAGGATTTAGAAAGATGAATTCAAATCCTAACTCTGATGTCACACTTGGTTTATGAGCAAGTGTCTTAACTTCTCTAAACCTCATTTTCTGAATCTATAAAAAATGAAGGAATTTGGGGCGGCCAGGTGGCTCAGCGAGTAAGAGCACCGGCTCCAGTGTTGGGATGACCTGAGGATCAAATCTGGGCTCAGATACTTAGCACCACACTCAGAAATAACTGGCCGTGTAACCTTGAGCGAGTTCCTTAATCCCGATTGCTTTAAAAAAAAAATGAAGGAACTGGAGAAGATGGCCTATCCCATCCATGATCTTCTAGTATTTATCCAATCTCACACTCTTCTGGTGACATCCTGCACATTCTTACTCTCAGACTTCTTTCTTGCTAAGAGTTGATTTCTCTTGTCCTCCCTCTCTGGCTGGCGAGTGTTTGGGTCTTATAGCCTTTAGCAACAGTGGGAAGACGAAGCAAAAGAGGAGATAGAAAAGACTAACAAAGAAATCAAAAGGGAAGAAAAGAAAATCACCTTGGTCTCTGCCTTCAGGGAGCTCGTGTAATTGTTCCAAAGATTACTGGAACAGGAAGGAACAAGGTAATAAGTTTGGGAAACAGATGACAACCTCAAATGTGGCTATGGTAGTATGGTAGTATGCACCAAAGTACAATTAATTATGTTCAGTCTCATTTTTTGCACTTTATACTATCTTTCCAGTTACATTTAAATGTAGTTTTCACCGTTCACTTTTGTAAGATTTTTAGTTGCTATTTTCTCTCCCTCTCCCCTCCCCAAGAGAGCATGTAATCTGACACAGTCACATTAAATATATTTCCACATTCATCGTGTTGTGAAAGAAGAATCAGAACAAAATAGAAAAAAAAAAAAACAGGAAAAAAGCGAAAGCAGCAAAAGCAGCATGCCTCCATCTACACTCAGTCTTCAGAGTTCTTTCTCAGGGTGTGGATGCCGTTTTCATTCATGAAGCTTTTGGAGTTGTCATAGATCACAGGCTCACCGTAAAGAGCTAAGGCTGTCAAAGCTGATCATTGTACAATATTGCTGTTTCTGTGTACAACGTTCTCCTTTTTCCCATCACTTCACTCAGAATCAATGCAATGTGCAGTCTTTTTATCTACCTTAATTATAGTTTATTTTTTCCAAGTATATGTAAAGATAGTTTTCATTCACTCTTAAAAGATGTTGAGTTGCAATTTTTCCCTCCCCCTTCCCTTCCCCAATATGGAAAGGAATCTCATGTACTTCATACATGTGCAATCATATTAAGCATATTTCCACTTTAGTCATGTTGTAAAAGAAGAATCAGAACAAAAAGGAAACAAAAACTATACAATGCATAGTCTTAAAGCAGCTAAGGGACACAGTAGATAGAATGCTTGTATTGGATTCAGAAAAGACTTGTCTTCTTGAATTCGAATATGACCTCAGACACTTCCTAACTGTATGACCCTGGGCAAGTCACTTCAGTCTAATTGCCTCAGTTTCCTCATCTATAGAGAACAGGAGTGGGGAAATGAAATGACAAACCAGTATCTTTGCCAAGAATAACTCAAATAGAGTCAAAAAGAGTGGAGCACAACTGAAACAACTGTTCAAGGGTAGACTACAGTAAACATTATTGGTAGCATGAGTGTTAGCATTGAAAAAGCCAGAGGTGGGGACTGGCAATGCAGTGCTCTGGTTCTCTTGACAGAAGAAACGGTAGGAGATATAAAAATGATATGTTAACTGCCCAGAAGGGCAGAAGCCTTTCTGCCCTTTGGGAAGAGTTGTGTGGATTCAGCTGAAGCTCATGTGGCTGTGTGTGCATGAAGGAGGTTAGAAACATTTCTTTCAGTTTTTTTTTTTAAATTCTTGATGGAGAAATTTCAAAATGATTTTTTCCAATTAAATAGAAAAAAAATAGCTACAGTTTGTGTGTGCTTTCTTTCAAAAGAATTGATTCTAATAGGTTTGCAAAAATTAATTAATTAATGGTGGTTGTTGTCATCATCATGGCAGACAGTATGGATCTATTCAGGGCATTCCACTATGGCGAATCCCTCCAGCGATCCACATGAGTACTCATTAGCAGTCAATAAGCTTGTATTTCTGAAGTTTCGATTGTGTTCAAGGCCCTGTGATACCAAGTCAAAAATGAGCCAGTTCTCATCTCCAAGGACCTCATGCTGGGGAGACAGAACATGAAACCAAGAATATTGACAGTGTCTTTTTTAAGGTTTGGAAAGAACTTTATAAACATCATCTTATTGTATACTCAAAATAATTTTGAAAAGTAGGTGACTTAGGGGCGGCCAGGGAGCACAGCAAGTAAGAACACCAGCTCCAGTGTTGAGAAGACCTGGAGATCGAATCCCAGGCTCGGACACTTAGCACCCACCCAGAAACACCTGGCCGTGTAACCTTGAGCAAGTTACTTAACCCCAATTGCTTAAAAAAAAAGTAGGTGACTTAGTTATCCATTCTTTTATAGAGGATGAAACAGGTTAAATGAAACTCTCTGAATGGGCATGTCTGTATATACATACACACATATATGTACATACGTGACATGGATGCAAAATAAATACAAAAAAATACATTTAGGGGAACCTAAATGCTGGGGGAATAAGGAAAGGCTTCGGAAAAGAAGAGGCATTTGAACTGACACAAATGATTCTAGAGACAGAAGCAAAGAAGGAGGCCATTTCTTACCTTTGGGTATGCCTTGTCCAAAGGCACAGACACAGAACATGAGATATGTGACATGAGTAGTGGAAAGAAGGCTCATTTGACTGGGTCACAGAGGGTAAGAAAAGGCATCTTGTATAAAAAGTAAGTTGGAGCCAGGCTGTGAAAGGCTTGTAGGACCTAGTGTGTATTTGACCCTAGAGATAAAAATCCAATAGAATTTATTAAATAGGGGAATGAGAGGATCAGGTTTATATTTTAGGAATTTCCTTTTGGTAGCTGTCTGAAGGATGGATTGGATAGTCAAACATGTGTAATACGTAGGCAGAGTTTCCTGGGTCACTAAGAGTGTCTCTTGCCTGGGGTCACACATGTTAAAAATATTGTCTATCAAACAAAGTAAAAAGTGTTGCCTGTTTGAAAAATTAAGGAAATCTAAAAGTAAATGTGTCTGCCTCAGAAGTCATTGAAGAAAAATTTGGATGACCACGTGCCTGATAGATGGGATGGGATGGGGATTCTTCTGTGGACCTCCATTGAACCCAACAGCCACCAAAGTCCTTTCCAACTCTGGAATCTAGCAATGTTGTGCTTCTGGGAAAAGTGCTTTGTCTGCATGTTGCCGACCAACACCATTTGGGAATAAACAGATTTATCATCCCAAGAACATTGCTGACACTAAAAAAGTTGAATAATTATTGCTGACAGCTTTGGCCAGGAGCCAGAACTGCCCATTCCAGACTTTATCTGAATGTTGCCTGTTTAATTTTTCTTCTTTATTCTTTAAATTATTTATTTTGTAGTAGAAGCATAGGGGTAGGGACTGAGCTTCTAATTTCATTGAGTTTAGAAGCCCCTAAATGAAGAAAATCCCTTTCCCAACTCAGTTAAGTCCCTTTACTACATGCTATTCTTTTTTAATTTTTTTTCTTCTTCAGACCCTTTATGAAACACTTAGATAAGGCAGAACCCTGTTCAGTGGCTACTCAGGAAGGGTAAAAGTCTCCTAAGGAGCCTGAGAAGATGGTACCCTGCTCAGAGCAGATGCAGAAGGAGAGACTGAGTTGCTGCCTCCAAAGAAGAGAAACTTTTGACAAAGGAACTCGGCTTCACATACAGCTATGTAATTAAAATAGAGCCCCATGTGAGAGAATCCCCAGTAGTCATGGTGAATGCAATGTTTGAGTTTGCTTCAGATTCTGGCTTTTGGGATGCTTATGGCAAGGTCCTCCCCTGCCTAATTTTAGGTTAACTCCATTCTGTAGTTAGACTGATGATTCTGAAGTTTGAGAAAATGGGAATTCTGGAGGGTAGAAAAGGAGGAGTGTCACAAACTGGCTCCATTTTTTTTGCCTCTTAGTGATTTCAATATTTGAGACATAGCCTGTGTGATGAGTGGTTATTTTAAGAATCCTGAGATTATGGGATAATTGTATTGGGCTCCCTAGTACAGAACTGTGACCCTATTGGGAATTCCCCTGTCCCCTATCCATTACACAGCAGGCCACAGAGGTAGACAAGAGCCTTCTTCCTTCATCTTGAGCAGAAACACTCTATGGTGGTTCAGACCCATTCCATTTCACTCAGCAAGTTACAGAACTGAGGCTGGGTTGACTCTATATATACAGTTTCAGTCTGGTTTCCTTTTTAAACCACAACCTTCAATTGTAAAATAAAATACTCCCTCTTTCTGCAGTTCCCCACATCCTGATGTCTCTCCAAATTTCCATTCCATATCTATAAAGCTGGATAATCATCAGTGTCTGCTGTATGATCCATACTAACAGTGTGGGAGATTTCTGTTTCCACTTCTCAGAAAATGAAGTGGCTTTGTATTCCTTGAGTCCCAGAGTAATGAAGGCTTCTTGAATATGTTCAGCAGTCATATTCTTCTCCAAGGCACCATTAGGCACTAGGAGAAGTTTTTTCCCAGTATTCTTTAAGGGCCCAAGGCTGATATGATTGGTGATAGTAAAATCTGGCAGTTTGACCAAGGATGTTTCAGCCTCCTTGGGTTGAACCAAAAAGTAGATCACTTCAGTGGTGTGCCAAAGTGCTTGGCGCTGAGCTGGTGCAAGTGTGTATCCCTCCATATGCACTAGGGTATGGGGTCCCACCTTAAGAGGAAGCCTCCCATTGCCACATGCACAGATGAATGTGCACCTGTCCCAAGTAAGTGCAGTCTCAACCCAACCTCCACTGCTACTGCAGGTGATTCTTAGGAGAATCATCTAGAACTCTGAGAGACCAAGTGCTTGCACTGGATCACAAACCAGAATGAATTAAAGGTAGGCCTAGAATTCAGGTGTTGGGACTCCAATGCCAGCTCTTTATTCCTTGGGTGGCATGGGAATCAAGTGGTTGACCTGGAGTCAAGAGAACTGGAAATCAAATTCCTCCTCAGACATTTACTCTCTCTGCTCCCCTGGGCACACAGGTCACCTGCCTGCCTCACCTTCTCCTTACTAAGATGGGAAACACAAGAGCACTTACCCCCAGAGTGTTTAGGAGGATTACATGAGAGTGTGCAGACAGCCTTGTGCAAACTGCAAAGTTCTTCATAAACAGTGACGATGATGAAGTCTGTGACACTGTATTGTGTCACTAAATACACGAGTCTGTATTGAGTTTTGTTCCTTGAAAATGTGTTGTTGCTTAGACATTTAAATCATGTCTGACTCTGTGATTCCCTTTGGGTCTTTCTTGGCCAATATATTGAAGTATCTTGCCATTTTCCTCTCTACCTCATTTTACAGATGAGGAAACAGAGACAAACAGGGATAAGTAAATTTCCAAGGGTCACACAGCTAGTAAGTGTCTGAGGCCAGATTTGAACTCAGTGAAATGAGTCTTTAAGGTTCTAGGCCTTGTGCCCTATCACTGTACAACCTGACTCCCCTTGCAGAAGCTCCATACTATCTATATGTAAGTACTATACATAAGCTTTAACTCTTGAATCACTGTTCGTTGGCTTATTAATTTGATAATGAATATATATCTTTTACAAATTCACAACATTCTTATTTAAATATGTTTGAAATCTATTCCTTTTAATGTGTTGATTGTAAATTATTGTGAGAAAATGTTAGTTATGGGTAAATATTAATATGCATTTAACAAAGCCTAGTATAGGATGTAGTAATTTATTAGGTATAAAATCACTTATTAAATGTATATTATTTTCCCAACAGTTTGCACTAATTTAGAAATTAATTGAATGTGACAATGAGTTTAATAGTGTTACTCATAAACACCTCCACCTTCAGCACTTCTACTAAAGGATAATTTCTTATTTTTTGTTGTTTAGGGATATAGGAAGATGCAGTATCTGTCACTTAATTAAACTCATAACAAAATATGAAACATTACACCTGCTCAATTATTGATGATGATTATATAATGAACAGCAATATCAAACTAAAAATTAGATTATAAAGTTATTGAGATAATTAAATGGTGTAAATTAATCCATGTAATTAATCAATTGCGTTCCTACAAGACGTGAATCTTGATGCATTTTACAAAATGAACATCTCAAATACTATTTAGATAAAAAAGTGAAAAACTCATGACTATGAAGTAGAAATAGTTGTTTAGGTACTAAAAATGTGCCACCAGTGGAACAACAATGTCAGGGGAGTGGATCTGGCAAAATACTGAAAAGGAACAAAAGATTTGGACCCATAGATTGATCTGAGACACCATCTAGTTCAACGCAGACCTTTTTTCAGATGGGAACATTTTTCCAGAGAAGTTTATTATCTTGTTCAAGGAGTAAAATGTACTAAGGAATAGTAGAAAGATTTAGATTTGAACTGGGTTCCCATCCTAGCTCTCATAATTCCCTGTAGAACTTTAGGGGAATCCTATAAAGTTTCTTGACTTCGGTTTCCTAATATGTAAAAAAAAAAAAGCCAGTTAAATTATCCATCCTTCTCTCAGCTCCAAATACTCAAATCCTATGAATCCCATAAGCTATATGGCTACATTCATGTTCTTGGATTTATAGAATCTGTCTTCTTGGGTGATATGAAAAGCATAAGAACCATTCCTTATAAGTTCGGGTCAGTGATTACAAATTATCACAACAGGCTGAAATATGATGGATCCATGGGTGAGATAGCACATAAGGGATTGTATAGCGAATGATGAACAGGTCCAGAAATTGCTGAGGATATCAGTCGTGCAATTTAGTTTATTTTATAAAGTTTTTTTTTTCCCCACAGAGTAAAGTCTCAATGTCAGTTCTGGGTAAATTGGTCAGTGTGGGGAAAAATGCATTTCTCCTTTATCTGTGTTATTGGGACTGTTAAAATGGTTTTATTATATTCCAAATTACAACTAATTTATTTTAGTTAAAGTTTGGAGGTTTTGTGCTGTAGCAGGAAGAGTCCTAGAATTAGATTTAGATGATCTTTGTTCAAATCTCAGCTCTGTCATTAACTACTTGCATTAGATTAGGATAAATCGCTTAATCTCTCTAGATCTCAGTTTCCTATTCTGCAAAATGAGAGGAATGGACTCTGTGAACTCTAAGATCCCTTCTGGTTCCAAATCAATGATTCCATTATCCTTGACTTCCCTCATTATATTTTCACCTCATGTGCTGACACACACACACACATACACACAAACACAATCTATCTCTAGTAGAAAGAAAGAAAAAGGGAAATGACTTTTACTTTTGGATAGGTCTTGTATTAAGGTTATGCTATATAAATGCATGTTTATATGTGTGTGCGTACATATACAGACAAGTATATATACATATGTATTTACCTTCATATATAGTTAATATGTTCACATACAAGTATACAAATATACATTTGCATAAACAAAATATATACATACCATGTGTATATATATATGTATGTATTTATATATGTATATATATACATGCATATATACAAAGACACAAACTCTAGACATAGTACCCTAAAACAACACTCATTCCATCTTTTCCTTTCTTTTATCACTTCCGACTACACAATGAGAATGAATATGTCCTCAGCATTCCCCCCTTGGCTGCACTCCTCTGGCCTCTCAACCCCAATCTGCAGGCTCCTGTGCCAGTCCCAGCTCCCCCCTCCTCAGTGCCCCTTTCTCCTTAGGGCTTCTCTCTCCCTGCCATGGCAGAGGCTGGAAAGTAGCCAGTGGAAGTCTTCTCCCAGATACTCCCTTGTTAGCTGTTAGAGCCATCTCTTGATTTTCTACACTACTTCACCTCCTCACCTCTCTTGCTTTTACCAACTGTCTTTTCCCAAAGGATTGCGAGTTCCTTGGGGGCAGGGACTATCCTTTGTCCTTCTTTACATCCCTAGCATTTAGCACAGCACCTGATACATAGCAGGTGATTAGTAAATATTTATGGACTGATTGACTCCTTCAAACTACACAGAAGGAGAAC
Source organism: Petaurus breviceps papuanus (assembly GCF_028583685.1). Lineage (NCBI taxonomy): Eukaryota > Metazoa > Chordata > Mammalia > Diprotodontia > Petauridae > Petaurus > Petaurus breviceps. Next base: position 2,759,943 of record NW_027185850.1, on the reverse strand, counting down.
CTACTGGATGCAGATAATCCCTTCATTCTAGAGTCCAAGGAATTTGCTTTGAAAACTGGCTCTGACATTTACTACTTGTGGGACTTTTGACACTTACAGTCTCCAGAGCTCAATTTCCTCATTTCTATAAACTAGCTTTCTATATGGGTTAAGCAATTTAAAGCACTTGCTTTCTGCCGGGCACTCTGTTTCACACTGAGTATAAAAAAAATTGCATGGTCATTATAGTCTTTGCCTTCATGGAATTTCATTCTATTGAAGGTACAGTACTTATAAAGAGGTGCCAAAAATGGGGGAGGGGTGAAGAGAGCATGAGGTCACAGTGAAGTGACAGCATATTGGACTATTGCACAGGCCAGCTATGTCTCCATTCCTAACTGCACCCTGCTCCTGACTCTGGATATTCTCTGCCATGCCAGAACATCTTCTTCCCCATGGAGGGTCCCTCTATCCTGGCTTTTTTACCCTGGTAGTAGAATGAGACCACTTCCCCTGATTCATTCCTCACAGATTCTGTATTTTTAGGGAAAGGGAAGGTACGCCATACCTTCATTCCTCTCCCACCTTTTAGGACTTTATATGTTCTGATTCTAAACAGGTACCTTTTCCCTTCATTTTCACCTCCTTTTATGGGTTGTCTTCCCCCATTAGGATATAAATTCATTGGGAGAAAAGACTCTTTCTGCTTGTATTTGTTGTAAAATAAAACAAACATCAATGAATTAATTTTCAGTAAATTCCCATTTTTTCAACAAATTTAAATCCAACAACTATATCTCTGAATTGTCCTCATCTCTTGGAAATGGAAAAAACAAAACAAAACTAGAAAAGGTCATTCCAAATGTGTTGAAGGAGGTATCCATCAATTGAGCAAATGCTAAAAAAGTTGTGGTCTGTGAATGCAACAGAATACTCTTCTGCTTATATTTGTTTACCCAGGATTTAGTACAGTGACTGGTACATAGCAAACCCTTACAAAATGCTTATTGACTTGTAGGGTCTTAATTACCTGCAAGATAAAGTAAAAGACATCAAGCAGGACAGAGGGACTCCAGTTATGGAGCTGTGACCCACCCTTTAAACATGGTAGTTAAGTGAAGGTAGAGTCAAGTAGACTTCTTATGAATTCCTTATTAGACTTCAGAATATGAGAGTTGGGAGAGTCCTCAGAGACCATGTGGTGCACACAACCGGTATTTGGCCTGGATTTAAGTCTATGAAATATTAAGCAAGGGGGGATTTAGGTTTATCCTGAAGATCTCAAGTGAGAATTGAGAGATGGGACATGTCTTCCCAAAGCAACCGAGTCCATCTTGATACAGTTTTAATTTTTAGAAAGTATTTCCATCATCACCTACACCCCCTGCCTAGAACAAGACTAGGATTTATCGGTCAGCCTGGTTTAATGGGGGACCTGTGATTTATCTAATTCTGTACTAGGTATTGTTGGTAGATCTCATGGGGGGAGCAAACAAAGAAAGAAACAAAAAACACCTATTGTTAGATCACAATGAATTTAGAACTGGAAGAATTTTAGAGGTCTTCTATTCTACAAATTTATAAGCATGGAACTAAGGGCCAAAATGATCACATGACTTACTCAGAATCATAGATGTAGGAAATAGTAGATCTGAGATCTGAAACCAAACCCTTTGATTGCAAATTCATTATACTTAATCCAGAAATTATTTTTAATTCTGAAGAGCTTATATCCTAGTGTAGATACAGAAAACTCTCAGGCAACGTGGGATGAAATCTTGAGTAAAATTGTCCAGTATGCAAATGGTGAATGATAAAAGAGGATCATCTCTAGAATAAAGATGTCATTGACTTCAGTCTAGAGAAAATGACTCTGAAGAATACAGTGACTAGAAGAGAGGGGAAAGATCTAAATATAAGCAAATAAGCAAAAACAAAAAGGACAGGAAAGACAGGGAAGGAAGGAAGGAAGGAAGGAAGGAAGGAAGGAAGGAAGGAAGGAAGGAAGGAAGGAAGGAAGGAAGGAAGGAAGGAAGGAAGGAAGGGGAGGGAAGGAGGAAGGAAGAGAGGGAAGAATAGAAAGAAAGAAGGAAGAAAAAGGAAAAATAAAGAAAGAAAAAAGAAGGAAGGAATAAAAGATGGAAAAAGAAAGGAAGGAAGAGAAGAAAAAGAAAGGTGAAGGAATTTATAGGAGGCGTTGCTGTCAGCTGCTTTTTATCGAGTGCCTTCCTTGGAATGATGTTATTAATCCCATGACAAACTTTTCATAAACTTCTACTATGTGCCAGGTACTTGACATGCAAAGACAAAAATGGAATTATCCTTGTCTCCAAGAAGCTTAGAATCTGCCAAGGTAGACAGCATGTCCCATTCAGATATGTGTGAAACACAAACACAAATCCATGTCCATGTTCAGAACCTTCCACCAGGAAGACTTTCCAAGCAACAAGAGTTTCATCTGGAAGTGAACTAGGTCTAGAAGTCCTGGAGGGCTTTGAAGGGGTTGCTTTAAGGAAGGAGCATGTCCCAGGCATGATGGACAGCCAGTGCAATGGTCCAGGGAGAGGATATGGCTTCATGATTGTGGGGAATAGTAAGAAGGACAGTTTGTCTGGAGTCTACATCATGGAGTGTGGAGAGAAGACACAGTATAAAAGGAGTGGGAACTTAGACAGTGGTCAGTTTGTAAAGCATCTCAGAAACTTCTATTTGATGCTGCTGGTAATCCACTTCAGTCAAAGGATAGAAAAAGCCTATGATTTCAGAATTGTATAGGTCACACCTAATAATGCAGATCATCAACTTCTTTGCCACTTAAAGTATTAGTGAAATGTTCAGAGACTTGTGAGGTTAAGTGATTGACACAGGGTCATACAACCTGTATGTGTCAAAGACAGCACCTAAAGTCTGTGTTCCTGGCTCCACGGCTTGCTCTCCATTCATCAGTTATATTTCTTCTATTTTGGACATAAAGTAGATTCAAAACAAACCAAACCAAAATAACAAAAAGTATTTATTGTCTATATGTGACAAATCTTATTCTAAGACAATTACTCTAAAAATGGGCACCAAAACTAGACATAGAGGCAGTCTGCCTGGGAATCTTGGTCCTAGGCTTGGAAGCACAATACAGGTTGAACCCCTCCAGCAACCAAAAAACAAAAGCCCTTTAGGGGATTCATAGAAATGGCTCCATTCATAATCCCTTTGCAGCAAAGAAAATCATTCCTGCAATCTAGTGGAACACATTCAAAGTAAAAAGTAAACCAAAGGATGAAAGTAATGTTGAAATCTGAGCATCCAAAAACATTAGCAAGCAAATCCTTGTGAAATGCTAGGGTCATTTTCTAACCACAGATGATAGATGTGACTCCAAAGACATAACTAGGTTGAGCATTATAGAAACATCTGCAAAAGCAATGTGAGCCCCATCTATCTCTTTGTCAGAGCCTGAGCAACACCTCTGTTGCTGGGGGCTCTGATTAAGAGAGATTCTATGAAAAAGACATTACTCTGCAAAGTACAAAATGGAAGGCGGGCTGAGGAGAGTGTCCAAATCAGAACCGCTCCCAGAAAAGATATGTGAGGCCAGGGGAAAACATGGGTGGTGGCACTAGCTGAGTACTGTAAGCCAAGACAAGGTGGGGGAAGTTAAACCTGTTTTTTTTTTAAACAAATCCCGAAGTCAGGAGAACCTGAGTTCAAATCTGACCTCAGATACATAACACTTACTAGCTGTTTGACCTTGGGCAAGTCACTTAACCCCAATTTCCCTGCCTTCACCCCTCCAAAAAGACAAAAAAGAAAAAGAAAAACAAAGCCATGAAGACCGAAGAAAACTCTAGGGGGTTGGGTTCCATTAGCTTGAGCCTAGCACTAAGATACAGGTAGAAACCATTTAAGAATGTAAAGGGAATCCTTCGTAAAGCTCGATGCTGGGCCATTCTGCAAGCTCTGTCTCTCTTTTTTTAAAGCAATTGGGGTTAAGTAACTTTCTCAAGGTTACACGGCCAGGTGTTTCTGGGTGGGTGCTAAGTGTCTGAGCCCGGATTCGTTCCCTAGATCATCCAGACACTGGGGCCGGTGCTCTTACTCGCTGTGCTACCTGGCCGCCCCACAAGCTCTGTCTCTTGATCTTGTAGGGCCTGCCATCCCTCAGTATTAAGCAGTTGACTGGCCTTGGAACTTCAATCAAATAAAGGCATTTCCAGTACAGAAAATATTGGATGTTAGAGTTCGTTTCTTGGAACAGGACATTAAGAACTCCTCACATGATCTTGAAAACTTGGTGCATTCTAAGTGTAGGTTAAGACAGCTTCATTTGAGTAACATATTGAAATTCAGTTTCCTTAAACATCAAGTTGCTGAAGTTAGAGAATAAGCATATATACAGTATCGCCAATGTGCCAGACAATGTGCTATGAACTTTTAGCAAATATTAACCCCATTTTATCCTCACAATAACCCTGTGAGGTTGGTGCCAATGTTACAGTTAAAGAAACTGAGGCAGGAAGAGGTTATTGACCTACCAAGGGTCGCAGAATATTTGAGGGTGGATTTGAACTCAGCTCTTCCTGACTCCAGATGCAGCACTCTTTCCATTGTAGGACCCTACTGCATCAAACAAAAGAAAAATGGTTAATTTGGAATGCTGAACGCCTAGTGTAAATCCAAAAGGGGAGAATACATGGGATTGGTGTTGCAGTGTTGTTTTAATTGTGTCCAACTCTGTGAAGCCATTTGGAGTTTTCTTGGAAAAGCTACTGTTTTTTTTTTAATTTTTGCCTTCTCCAGCTCATTTTCCAGATGAAGAAACTGAGACAAATAGGATTAAGTGACTTATCCAGGGTGGCACAGCTTGTAAGGAAGTGAGGCCAAATTTGAACTAAGCAAGGGGAGTTTTCCTTAAGTCAGACCTGACCCTCTGTGTGCTAGAGATAACGATCAGACTATTTGGAATTAGACTTCCCTCACTCATTAAATACATTTGAAAGGATCATTGATTTAAAGCTAGAATGATCATCACTGCCTGCACTTTAATATTTGTAAAGCAATTTCTGTACTTCTTCATCATGTGATCTTGCATTTCCTACCCAAGTGTAAGTGATTCCACTTCATACTTTCCCTTCCGACCTTCTACCTTTTCAGTTTCTTTTCCCACGGTCTTTCATCATTATATCATAATCTTCTTCAGGTCAGAGATTTTCTTTTTCCCCTTATTTGTAACCTCAGAGATTAGCACAATACCCTGCACATAGTAGGTACTCAGTCAATGTTTATTGAGTAACAACAATTGTGGAAGCTAAGTGCTATTCCATTTATATAGATGACAAAACTGAGCCTGAGCCTGAGACCTCAAGTAACTATTGGGGTGGGGGGGAGAAGAGAGAAAGAGAACAAGAGCGAGTAAGTCACAGAGAGACGGAGAGACAAAAAGAGAGAAGACAGAGAGAAGAGAGAGACAGAGAGACAAAGACAGAGAGAGAGAGACAGAAAGAGGAGAGAGAGAAAGAGAGAGAGAGAGAGAGAGAGAGAGAGAGAGAGAG
>NW_027185850.1:2751004-2754318 GCF_028583685.1 Petaurus breviceps papuanus | reverse complement strand
AGAGAGAGAGAGAGAGAGAGAGAGAGAGAGAGAGACAGAGACAGAGACAGAGACAGAGAGAGAGAGACAGAGACAGAGAGAGACAGAGAGAAAAAGCATGAGATTAAGCCTTCTCTTGGGACAAATGTGATCCATTCTTAAAATTCAGTAGCATCACAATTGTTTAAATAGTGTACCACATGGCACTACCAAAGTCCCCCACTATGCCAATAATGTAAGGAGGTAAGGATATTTTCTTTTTTATGGCCAAACTTCTACACTTTGACACTTAGCTTTGCTGTTGTTGATGCTGTTTTCTTCATGTGTATTCCTGTGGGAAATTCCTTGCTTTATGGTGCTTCCAGCTCCATTGCATCAGTTCCTACAAACCTTTCTAGATAAACATCACTCATTGATTCCCTTCTTTGCTCCTAGATCTGCCTGGAGGTATTAAGAATAACCAATCTGATTCTTCTCTCAGCAATTCAAATACTAAAGACACCTACACCCGAATCCCTGCCTTTATCGCTTCCCTTCGCCAGGCTGAGTAGCCATAGTTCCCTCAACTAAATCTCCTTTTCAAGGACTTGAGTTTCATCAGTCTTTACTGTTTCAGATAGAATTTTAATTCTCCAATGTTATTCCCCAACTATGGCTCCCCAAATCCAACAGAATTGATGATATGGGATCCGTGAGTCTATAATGCCATTTTTGCTTTATCTAAAATGCCACATTGATCATTTTGACCAAATAATGTGTTTAATTTTCTTAAAAGAATGCCTACTGAGGTATGGTTTCACAGATAAATTAAATTTGATTAAAAACAATTCTTTAGCACTTAGACTTTCTTTTGAAACCTAAAAATGATTACATTGAAATAAATGAATGAAATAAAGACAATACATTTTATTCCTAAAAAGTATGTGAGTGTGAGTCCCTGTCATAATGTATATAAAGGAGAGAGGTGAAAGACTGAAAAAAAAATCCCCATATCTGCCAAAAATTCACATGTCAACACTACCGTTATATCAAAAACCTGGAAACATGGAGGACATCAAGGGACTTTGGGATGGATGTGCAGGTTTTGTTCTATGAATGGCTATTATTGCTTTGTTTGATACGGTTTGCAATGTTTCTTTCCCTAGTACCTTTGTTCCTCCCCTCCCCAAGAAAATAACCATGGTATTAAAAGAGCATCAATAAAGTTTTGTCGCAAAATATTTGTGCACATCCTTCTTCCACCCCCATATGAAAGTGCCAAAGGGTATGCACCATAAAAATCACAATGCGATTTTGATTCATACATGATGCCTTCTTTTGCCACTCTCTCCAACCTCCCCTGCTCCTTTACTCCCAGGACCTAGTGTGCCCTCTGCCTAGTGGCTCACAGTTGGGCCTGCTGCAGAAGGGAAAGGAATCTGCATGTAGTCTGGTAAGCTCATCCTCAACTGATGCCACCTTATTTCCACAGCAATTTGGGGTGGTACCCTAAGCCTCAGAATGTTTTCTAAATATCCCTCAAACTCTCCCTGTGACAGTGCATTGGTGATAGATATTATTTTTCCCAAATTACAAAAAGCAAAGAAAGACCCAGAGGGCCTACTTAGCCAGTGGAGCTTGCATCATGAATCTGCAGCATACGTGGGAGGTGGTGGGAGGTGAAAGCAATGCTACTTCCTTCCACTTCAATGCATTAACACAGACTCTTCTAGCTCTCTTAAAATAATTAGGTCCTCAGCATGCAATGGGATGCCCAGCTGCTGTTATACTTGTGAGCCTGGAAGTCAGGTAGCATTCAAAATGGGGGAGCTTAGAGTTTGTGAGCCTCAAAGTCAATTAAGAAACAAATTTAAAACTTCAATGAGAGGACTACAAGAAAACAAAACAAAGAGGTCTCATATCTGCATAGACAGGCTCAATAGCAGTAAGTAAGAAGTGGACTAAACCTCAGGCATCTACTTATCCAAGTATATCTTGCCCCCTCCCTTTGTGGTTTGGAAACTTATGGTAAAGAAGGCAAATGAGGTGTTTATTTGGGAGATGAATCTGGATCAAATGAATAGAAATGATAAGTGGGGGAAAAACATTTAAAAATTATAATCAGAGGGAGGGGAACAATGTTCAGAGCAGTTAGCATAGAAAGAAACAGAATCAAATTACATTTATTCACGATATAATATTATATCTGTCATCTGCATATATGATCCCTCTAAGTCTCTTGATAACACTTTTAGCTTTTCAAAGTGTTTTTCACAACTTTACCTAGCTTCATGAATAGTATATATTTTGCAAAGGATTATGCAATATTTACTGGAAGTAGGTAATGAGGGAGACGGAAAATTCAAATAAGATATGATTCTTGATCCCTGAACCTGGTCATTGTTGTATCAATACAAAGGATGTCTAGCAGGTGGGGAGGATTGGATTTGGAGTCAGGAAGACTTTATGACCCAGGCAGCATGGAGGTGGAATGGGGTAAGGAGGGAAATATTTCCATTAGCATTATCATTGATTATACTAATTTAATTATTTTCAATGCGCAATAGGAGCTACTGAAGAGGATCTGTTAAGTTGCACACTACATGAATGCCAGGCAAGAGTAAATAAGAAAATTGTGTCATGTGTAAAGATGAATGAGGAAAGAGGTAGAGAAGGGAGGGGAAAGAGAGGAAGGGAAAGTAAGACAGAGATAGAGGAAAACAGAAAAAGAGAAAGGAAAGAAGGAGGGAAGGAGGAAAGGAAGGAAGGAAGCAAGGAAGGAAGGAAGGAAGGAGAGGAAAGGAAGGAGGGAAGGAGGGAAGGAAGGAAGGAAGGAAGGAAGGAAGGAAGGAAGGAAGGAAGGAAGGAAGGAAGGAAGGAAGGAAGGAAGGAAGGAGAGGAAAGGAAGGAGGGATGTAGGAAAGGAAAAGGAGAGGAAGGAAAGAAAAAGGAGAGAAAAGATAAGGGAAGGAGGGGAAGTGAAAGTAAGAGAAAGGAAAAGAAAGGGAAGTGGAGAAGGAGAGATTACAGAAGGGAGTAAAGAGGGTTTTTGATTATTTCAAAACAGTCAACAAATAATCAAATTATTGGATTAGTTTAATTATATCAAACATAATAATAAAATATTAATTTAAAATCATATAAATCATTTGGAATAGAAGGTGATAGTAGTACCTAATTTAGTCCTTAAATACATCCACATTCTGATCACTGTAGCTATTCCCTCCATTCCAGTAATGCAGATTCCAATCTACTCATGGTTTCCCTCCCTTTTCAAACCTTGTTCATGGTTTGTTTCTATCTTCATTCATTCATTCATTCATTCATTCATTCATTCATTCATTCATTCATTCATT
>NW_027185850.1:2709842-2750994 GCF_028583685.1 Petaurus breviceps papuanus | reverse complement strand
ATTCATTCATTCATTCATTCATTCATTCATTCATTCATTCATTCATTTTTAATCTCTCATGTTCACATTAATTGTCCACAGAGTTTTGCAACAATATGAAAAATCTAGTAAGAATGTATGTCATGGATACTGTGTGATTCATCCCTAGACTGCTAAGCCCAACTACCGAGGGCTACAGTAGAATTCTTTACTACATATAAGGACAGCAAGCACACAAAGGCAATGTCAATGCCAATGACTGCATCATGGGGCATACAACTTTTGCTCTTGTTTTGGCATGATATACCAGTAGAGGCATAATCAACAAAGTAGAAAATAACGAAAATTTAAAAGATGTATGTTCAGAAGATCAAACCCGACAACCCCATATGAAAATAAAAACCAACCTGACAGAAATTTGAGAGAAAAGAATGGGGAATTATCATTTCTGTTAGAAACTCAGAAGATTATGCTTTGAAAGATATTAGCTTCCATTACCCGGTTCCAAAGAGAATCTTACAATATTATTTCTTCGAAAATATTTTAGTGGATTTTCACATACTTTAATTCTGCAAACTGAAGCCTAACCTGTGTTCCTCCTCTGCTGTGGTCACTCACTAGCAGGATCTTCAAACCTAAGTCACTTCCAGACTCCCAGACTCATGTTCACCTTATATAAGCCAAGGCTAACAAGGCCAGATCCATCTGGTTCTCAGGGTCTCTAGTAGACATATGCTTAGTGAAGCATAAAGAATTTTAAATCTGTGAGCTATTAGAAGGCATTCAAGACTCATTTCTTTATCTCTAATTATTGGCTCCATCTCTAAGTCTTGGGAAATATCTTTTGAAAATTTAAAAAGAGGCACAATTTTTCAGTTATTCTAAAGGTTTCTTAGGCTAAGAACCTCATTTTGCAGATAAGGGAAATGGAACCCATGGTTTGTGACTTGCCCATATTTGCACAGTAAGTAATCTAATTATGAGAAGAGAAATTTGAACCAAGACCTTCTGTCTCCAGAGCTGTTCTCCCCACTCCTACGGCCCCCACAGAACCACTTTGTGTTTTTACATTCATTGTTTTCATCCCCAAATATGTTCCATCCCTGTCTCCTACTCAGATTAATTCATTTCACACACACACACACATACACACACAGTCATGCACACACACACACACACACACACACAAAGAGGCAGAGAGAGAGAGAGACAGAGACGCACACTCAGAGAGACAGAGAGAGTGAGAGAAAGTTTTGGGGGAAAGTCTAACAGAATATGTTAGAGTCCACATCAAGGATCCCATTTCCATGAGAACATGGGAAGGTTATCTATTTTTTCATCTCTTTCCTCAGGACTTGTTTGGTTTTTATAATTACAAAGTGATCAGTTCCTTTGTATTCCCTGCTCCTGCTTACTTCACATATCATTTTTCCTGTCCTAACAGGCTTCTTTGAATTTGGGACAGAATAATCAACCATTACATTGCATATTGCCTTTGGAAGAAACTGTCTCAAATTGATCTCCCCCACACTTTTTTCTAGTGTCATTTCCCAAACCTTGACCTCACTACCTGTCATTCAAAGGACATTTTAAACCATATACCATGTCCAAGACACTGTATTAAGCACAGGGGTATCCAAAGCCCAAAATACAATAAGTTACTGCCTTCAAGATCTTTACTTGGGGGAGAGAGAAAACATGTTCACAAACAAAAGTAGTGCAAAGAAAGTCAAATTTCCACATAAGAGCGAGCATGAGGCGAGCAGCTTCTCAAAAGAATAGCTATCAAGTTACTTTTATTTTATTTTAGCATAGCCCAAAACAGACTGGAATCCACTTGGCGTGAATAGGAACAAAATCCAAAGGTTCAGTAAATAATATAGTGAAACCAACTCTAGGGAATTGACTTTTAAATGATCAGAATTTAAGTAAATTCAACAAATATTCATTAAGCAGTTCTTTTGAGCCAACCATTTGCAGTGGGCCAGTCATTGTTCAAGGAAATAGGGATTCAAAGAAAAAATAATACAAGAGCAAAACCAAAAGCAAATAAACAATAAAAACAAACCTCCAAGTCCTCACATTTTACTGCACTCACATTCTGTCATGTCTGCTTATGGAAATCACTTGCTCCCTACCACTTCCTAAGATCCTTGTTGGCAAGAACCTCGCAATGCATCCTTCACACCAATGCTCATGAAATCTTTGTTTCATGTTAATTTCATGCACCAACTATCCGTGTTACACATTGGTTTGTCAAAGTTTCTCTTTTATCATTCAGGAATGCTAATAAAATTTAGCACCTCCTATACTTTTGAAGCCTTATCTGCTAACCCTCTTCCTACTGATCCCTTCGCTAGGTTAAGTATATTGTACAATTAATTTTTTTTAATATTTTATTTTCCCAATTGCATGCAAAACAATTTTAACTTTTTTTTTTAGTTCAACATTCTATCCCTCTCTCACCTAACCTTCTCTTAGATCATAAGCAGTATAATACAGGTGTAATGGGAATGTTAATTTTTAAGATCTTGCCTGCCCATAGGCTTAAGTTCACCTGGAGCCTGTGGTAGGAGGCTTGTTTCTCAGGAGATACTTTGTGATTGGGGCAATGGGTCAAGAAGGTTGTTACATTCTCTGAGCCAAGAGAAGGCTATATAAGCCCAGATGGGAGGCTTTCCTTTGGGGCTTGCTTTGGGAAGTGTTGCGTGATTTGACCAGACCAGACAAGACTCTGTGTTGCTGTTGAGAGCCCCTCGGCTTTGAAAACCCAGATGTTGGTGCTTCCTTCTCTGGTAACTGTGATTAGGTATGGATGTATGTAATGGTTAGGACAGTTTGGAAGCCTGTCTGCTTGAAATGTTTCTGTCTGTATACTCTGAAGTTCGGGGTGCTGACCTTTTCCCCTGAATGAGGTAAACTATATATGTTTTATTCATCAAAGTAAGCTTGTTAACCCATTTTGAATTGCTTTCCTTTAGCAAAGTAGATATAAGAAACTGTGTTGGCAGCCACTCTGTGTATGCTAGGGTGCTTGCTGCTACAACAGGATAAACATGTACAATTGTGTGAAACAGTTCCATATTAGTCATTTTTGTGAGGAACAAAATAACTCAAACAAAAAAAGAAAGAAAAAATGAAAAATAGTCAGCTTCTGTCTCTATTCAGAATCCATCAGGTCTTACACTTAAGGCAAGTAGCATTTTTCATCATGAGTTTTTTGGGATTATCTTAGATCATTGTATTGCTAAGAATAGCTAAGTCATTCATGATTTTGTTCCTTCAGTACTGCTTTTACTGTATGAAATATTCTCCCAGTTTTTCTCATTTCACTTTGTATCAGTTCATGGAAATATTTCCAGGTGTTTTTAAATCACCCTGCATAGCATTTGTTATAGAACAATAAGATTCCTTTACAATCATATATCACAATTTGTTCAGCTGTTCCCCAATAGATGGTTATTCTCCCAATTTCCAATTCTTAGCCACCATAAAAAAGATCTGCTGTAATTATTTTTTCTACATAAAGGATATTTTCCTTTCCTGGTGATTTCTTCAGGATAAAGACTTAATAGTGGTATAGTTGCTGTTCAAATGATATGTACAATTTTATAACTCTTGCAGCATAGTAACAAATTGCTCTCCAAAATGGTTAGATTACTTCACAACTCCAGCAACAGTAGTGCATTAGTGTCCCAATTTTTCCACATCACTTTTGTCATTTGACTTTTCCATTTTGTTAAACAATATGATCGATTTCAGGTGGTACCACAGAGTTGTTTTCATCTACATTTCTCTAATCAATAATGATCTAAAGCATTTTTTTCATAGATAACTTTGATTTCTTAACCTGAAAACTTCATAGTGCTTGACCATTTATCAGTTGTGAAATTTTTATATTGCATTTTCATAAATTTGACTTAGCTCTCTATATATTTTTGAAATAAGATATAATCTCTTGAAAAGTTTTCCTCTTTTCTGTTTTATTTCTAATTTTGTTTCTATTGGTCTTGTTTGTACAAAAACTTTTTAATTGTATGTACTCAAAATTATCCATTTTATATCTCTTAATGCTCTCTCTAGATCTTATTTGGTCCTATTTTTCCCCTTCTCTATATATCTGACAAGTAAACTATTCCATGTTCTCCTAATATGCTTATGGGATCACCTTCATATTAAAATCATGTACACATTTTGAACTTAGCTTTGTATATGGTATGAGATGTTGGTCTATACATATTTTATGCCATACTGCTTTTCACTTTTCCTAGCAGTTTTTATCAAATAATGAGTTTCTTTCCCAAAAGGTTTGACCTTTGGGCTTATCAAACACTAAAATACCATGGTCATTTATTACAATATATTTTGTACCTAATATCATATAACTCTCTATTTCTTAGCCAGAACCGGATTTTTTAAAAATGATGATCATCACTTTAAAATTCTGTTTGATATCTGGTACAGCTATGTCACCAATTTCACATTAAAATATTCTTCTTATATTCTTGAACTTTTGTTTTTCCAGATTAATTCGGTTATTATTTTTTCCAGTTCCATAATAATAATGGGAGTATGATTGGTATGCCACTGAATAAGTAATTAATTTAAGTAGAATTGTCATTTCCTTATAATGTCTCAACCTAACCATGCATAATTAATATCTTTCCAGTTGTTTATATCTGCTTTTATTTGTATAAAAATTATCTTGCAATTATATTCACATATAGTTCCTGGGTTTGACTTGGCAGGTAAGATCTGAAGTATTTTACATTGTCTCCAGTTATTTTAAATAGAATTTCTCTTGTTGATGGACATTGGTGTTATAGAAATGTTGATTATTTATATGGATTTATTTTATATCCTGAAACTGTTATAAAGTTGTTTTTTCAACTAGTTTTTTAATTGATTCTCTATTATTTTCTAAGTATACTGTAATTTTTTGAATAATACTGGTGATAATTGGAATCTGTGTTTCACCTCAATTTTTTTGGAAAAGCTTCTAGCTTATCCATATTACAGATAATTCACGATGATGTTGTTAGATTATTACTTCCCTTTCTAAGGAAAGCTCTATTTATTCCCATACCATTGAGTGTTTTTAATAGAAATGCATACTGTATTTCATCAAAATACTTTTTGCATCATTGGGATAATCTTATAATTTCTGTTGTTTTTGTTATTGATATAGTTATTTATGATGACAGTTTTTCTAACATTGAACCAGTCCCTAATTCCTAGTATAATCACATCTTGGGGTGACTAGGTGGCATAGTGAATAGAGCACCATCCTTGAGTCAGGTGGGCCTGAGTTCAAATTCGGCCTCAGGCACTTAACACTTACTAGCTGTGTGACATTGAGCAAGTCACTTAACCCTTATTGCCCTGCTCTTCCCCCTCCAAAAAGCAAAGGTAAAATAAAATAAATAAATAACATTTGGTCAAAGTGCCTGGTCCGTGTGATATGTGTAATCACCTTGCTATTATTTTATTTAAATTTTTGTATCAATATTCATTTCAGGAATTGGTCAATAGTTTTCTTTCTTTTTTTTGATCTCCCTTATTTCTGTTTATATATAATAAACATAATTGTGTCATAAAAGGAATTTGGTCAGACTCCTTCACCAATTCTTTTTTTTTCAAATAGTTTATATAGTGTTGGGATTGATTATTCTTTAAATGATTGGTAGAATTCACTTGTGAATCCATCTGGGTCTAGTGAATTCTTCTTTTCCTTATGGAGTTTGTTGATGACCTGTTCAGTTTCTTTTTCCTCAGATAAGGTTATTAAGTATTATATGCCTTCTTCTCTTAATCTGGACAATGAATATTTTTGTGATTATTCAGGCATTTCCCTTAGATTGTCAGATTTTTTGGCATATAATCGGGCCAAATAGCTACGAACAAACATATTATTTTCTGACTCATCAGTGTTGACTTCACTCCTTTCGTTTTTGCGACTGGTGATTTAGTTTCCTACTTTTGTTTTTACTAAAATCAAACAATTTCTTAACTTTTTTATTTAATATATTTATTTTTAGTTTGCAACATTCGGTTCTCAAGCTTTTGAGTTTTACATTTTCTCTGCGTCACCTCCCCTTTCCCCCACAGATTGCTCACAATTTGATATTGGCTCTACATATACATTCATAGTAAGCATATTTTCACATTAGTCATGTATAAATGTATAGAATGTATGCTGTCATGTATAGAATGAACTATGAAAAAGAAGAAAAAACAAAGCAAAAGAGAGAGAGAGAGCAACTGTTAAGCTTCAATCTGCATTCAGATTCTGTAATTAGTTCCCTGGATATGGATAGCATTTTCCATCATGAGCCTTTTGGAGTTGTCTTAGAATCTTGCATTAGTTAGAAGAGCCAAATCTATCAAAGTCAGTCATCACATAATGTGACTGTGACTGTGTACAATGATTTCCTGCTTCTTCTCCTCTCACTCAGCATCAGTTCATATAAGTCTTTTCCGGTTTTTTATGAAGTTGTCCTGCTCAGCATTTCTTATAGTAAAATTGTATTCCATTAGGTTCATATACCTGAACTTGTTTAGCCATTCCCCAATTGCTGGACATCCCCTCAATTTCCAATTCTTTGTCACCAGAGAAAGAATGTTTCCTTTTCCCATTTGTATGATCTCTTTGCGGTACATAACTAGTAGTGTTATTGCTGGATCAAATGTTATGCACATTTTTGTAGGCCTTTGGGCATAGTTCCAAATTACTCACCAAAATTTTTGAATCAATTCACACCTCCACCAACAATGCGTTAGTGTTGCAATTTTCCAAAATCTGCAAAATTTATATTTTTTGTGTTTTGTCACATTGCCAATCTAACAGTTATGATATGGTACCTAAGTGTTGTTTTGATTTGGTTTTCTCTAATCAATGGTGATTTAGAGCACTTTTTCATATGACTATAGATATCTTTAATCTCTTCCTCTGAAAACTGCCTGATCATATTCTCTGGCCATTTATCAAGTAGGGAATGACTTGTATTCTTATAAATTTGAAATAGTTCTCTATTTTTTCAGAAATGTGGCCTTTGTCAGAGACACTGGTTGTAAAATTTCTCTCCCAGTTTTCTGTTTCCCTCTTAAACTTTGTTCCATTGGCTCTGTTTGCACAAAAAACAAACAAACAAAAAAAAAGACCTAGCAATTTCATGTAATCAGAATTATCTTTTTTTTTTTCTATTAAGTTCTCTATCTCTTCTTTGGTCATAAATTCCTCCATTCTCCATAAATCTGATATCTAAACTGTTCCTTGCTCCCCTAATTTGCTTATAATATCAGCCTTTATATGTAAATTGTGTAACATTTGGACTTTATTTTGTTATACAGTATAAGATATTGGTATATGTCCAGTTTCTGCCGTGGGATTTTCCAGTTTTCCCAGTAGTTTTGTCAAATAGTGAGTTCTTATCCCACAAGCTAGAATCTTTCTGTTTATCAAAAAGCAGATTACTATAGTTGTTGACTACTGTGTCTTTTGTATCTAATCTATTTCACTGATCTGCCACCCTAGGACCTGGACAGGTAGAGGTAGGAGGGGTAGAGCTCCAGGTTGATCTGCGGATTGATGGCGGCTTCCCAGTCATGGTCGTAGTTCTGCCACACCCGAAAGAGGGACGAGGTGGTCATGACGGCTGCGGCTGCAGAGGTGAGAGAAGGGGGCAGCTGAGTGGGCGTTAGTGGAGGGGAAGGTGGAGAGATGGCCAAGGGCGGCTCCGGCTGGGGATCGAGCAGAGGGTTCCATTCCAGGCCTGTTGAAGCAAGAAACCGCAGCGACTCCCCTTCCCTGAGCTTCTGGCGTAAGTATCATTTTTGTTACATAAAAAGAATTCGGTAGAACTTTCTTCACCTACTTTCCGAAACAGTCCATAGAGTACTGAAATTAATGTTTCTTTAAATGTTTGATAGAATTGTGAGTCCATCTGCCTTGGACATTTTTTCCTAGGGAGTTCACTGATGGCTTGTTCAATTTCTCTTTCTGAGATGGGGTTATTTAAGTATTTTACTTTCTTTTCTGTGAATTTGGGCAATTTATATTTTGTAAATATTCAGTCATTTCACTACAAATGTCAAATTTATTGGCATATACTTGGTCAAAAAGGTTCCTAATAATTGCTCTCTAAGTTCATCTTCATTATTGACAAATTCATCCTTTTCATTTTTGATACTAGTAATTTGGTTTTCTTTTTTTTTAAATCAAATTAACTAAAGATTTATATATTTTATTGTTTTTTTTTCATAAAACGAGCTCTTAGTTTTATTTATTAGTTCAATAGTTTCCTTAATTTCAACTTAATCAATTACTCCTTTGTTTTTCAGTATTTCTAATTTGATATTTATTTGAAAATTTTTCATTTCTTTTTTTTTTAGCTTTTCTTAGTTGTGTTCCCAATTCATTGCTTTCCATTTTCTCTATTTTATTCATGTAAACATTTTGAGATATAAAACATCCCCTTAAAACGACTTTGGCTGAATCTCATAAGTTTTGGTATATTGTCTCCTTATAGTTCTCTTGGATGAAGTTATTGATTGTTTCTATGATTTGGTGTTTGACCCATTCATTCTTTAGGATTAGATTATTTAGTTTGCAATTGATTTTTTTTTTATCTATCTTCCCATGGCCTTTTTTTTTTTTTTACTATAGTTTCTTTTATTATTCCGTCATGATCAGAATATCATGCATTCAGGGGCAGCTAGGTGGCACAGTGACTAGAGCATTGGCCCTGGAGTCAGGAGGCCCTGAGTTCAAGGCCCACCTCAGACACTTAACACACACACACACACACACACACACACAAATTAGCCCTATGACCTTGCACAAGTCACTTAACCCCAATTGCCTTCCAAATAAAGAAAAAAAGAAACAAAAAACAAAAGCATGCATTTAATATTTCTTCATTTCTGGATTGGATTGTGAGGCTTTTATGCCCTAGTACATGGTCAGTTTTTGTGCAGGTGTCATGTCCCATTAAGAAAAAGGTATTTTCCTTTTTATGCACATATGATTTTCTCCAGGGGTCTACCCTATCTAACTTTTCTAAGATTCTAATCATCTCCTTATCTTCTCTCTTTGTTTATTTTATAGTTAAATTTATTAAGTTCAGAGAGGGGGAATTTGAGGTCCCCCACTGGTATAGTTTTGCTGTCAATTTCTACCTGTAATAACCTCCCCTCAAACACTCTGGATGGCATAATGCTTCATGTATGTGTGTTTACTAATGGTATTGTTTCATTTTCTAGAGTATTTTTTAGCAGGATATAGTTTCCTTCCTTATCTCTTTTAATGAGATCTGTTTTTGCTTTTCCTTTCCTGAGGTCAGGATTGCTGCCCCTGCTTTTTTTTTTCAGATGAAGTATAATATATTCTTCTCTAGCTTTTTATCTATTCCTATGTGTCCTTCTGTTTCAAATGTGTCTCTTGTAAACAACATAGTGTGGGATTATGACTTTTAATCCATCATCTATCCACTTCCATTTTATGGGAGAGTTCGTTCCATTGACATTCACAGTAACTAGTACCATTTATGTCTTTCTTTCATCCTTTCCATCCTTACTAGAGTTTTGCTTTTGACCACAGCTTCCCTCAATCTGTCCTCCCTTCTATCAGTCCCCCTCCCTTTCCTTTCCCTTTTGCCTTACTGATTATTCCCTCCTTCTATATCTCCCTCCATTTTCTTTCCCATTTTCCCTCCAACTGCCTACAGGAAAAATTAGATTTCTATACCTGAGTATGTTGTTCACTCCTTTAGTCAAATCTGATGAGAGTAAAATGCGAACAATGCTCATCACCCTCCTTTCTTACCCTCTATTTAATATGTCTTTGTACTTTTCTTGTGATGTAATTTACCGTTTCCTGCCTCCTCCTTTTATCTTCTTCCATTATAAAGTTTTTTACAGCACTTAATTGGGTTTTTTAACCTCACATCAAAATCAACATACATTCATCCCCTCTTTCTATGTATTTCCCTTCTATATGATATAAAAAATATACATTTTTCAAGAGTGTAAGCACGGTAAGCACCATCTTTTCATGCAGGAATACAAACAGTTTCTCATTATTGAATTATATTTTTCTTTTACTCTTCCTTTCCTGTTTATTTTTCTATGCCTTTCTTGAGTCTTGTATTTGAAGATCAAATTTTTACACGGAGGTCTGTTTTTTTCATCAGTAAAGTCTGGAACTTCCCTATGTCATTGAATGTCCATCTCCTTCCATGAAAAATTATGTTCAGTTTCACTGGATAATTGAGCCTTGGTTGTAACCTAATTTTCTTTGACTTATAGAATATCATATTCCAAGACTTCTGATATTTTAATGTAAAAGCTTCAAGGTCTTGCATAACACTCACTGGGGTTCCACAATAAGTGAATTGTTTCTTTATGGCTGCTTACAGAATTTTCTCCTTATTCTGATAATTCTGGAATTTGACTACAATATTCCTTGGCATTTTCAATTTAGGATCTCTTTTAGAAGATAATCGGTGAATTCTTTTGATGACTACCCTCTCATTCTAGGATTTTTGGGCAGTTTTCTTTGATGATTTCTTGAAAGATACTGTCCTGGCTCTTTTTTTATCATGGTTTTTATCAATTAGATTAATAATTCTTTAATTATCTCTCCTGGGTCTGTTTTCCAGGATGGTTATTTTTCCAATGAGCTATTTTATGTTTTATTCTATTTTTTCATTCTTTAGATTTTGTTTGACTCATTCTTGATGTCACATAGAGTCATTAGCTTGCACTTCCCCAAGTCTAATTTTAATTACCTGCTTCAGTTAGTTTTTTTTAACTTCCTTTTCCATTTGCTCAATTCTACTTTTTAAGAAGTTGTTTTCTTCAGTATGTATATGGAGAGAAAGAGAGAGAGAGAGAGACAGAGACAGAGACAGATAGATCGATAGATATTTCCATTTTCTTAATGTATTTTTTACATTTTCATCTATCTCTTATATCTATTGTGTATTTTTAAAGTTTTCATCTATCTCATATCTATTGAGCTTTTCCAAGAAGGCTTTTTGGGCTTGAGAACAGTTCATATTCTACTTTGATTTTTTGTTATGGGTATAATGACCATTTTTTCCTCTCCTGGATTTGTGTTTTAATCTTTCCTGTCACCAAGATATTTCTCTATGATTGTTTTTTGTTGTTTCTTCCTGCTTATTTTCTTTGCCTTTTTTTCTGGCTCTTAAATTCCATCACTCCTTCTCGGTCTCAGGGAGCATTGTCCTAGACTTCTTGTGTTGGGGATTATGGGCCTGATTACTGACTTTCTGTGCTAGAGCCTCAGTTGCTGGCAGCTGGAGGTTGTAGTGGTCTGCTACTTTACTTGTTGCTGAGCTGGAGATGCTTGTGGTGGCTGGTGTATCTGGTGTTGGTTCTTGCCTAACCCTCCATCCTGGGAATCGGAATCACCTGCTTCTGTGCTTTGGTGGGCATTGCCACTGGCTTGCTGAAATACCTCTTGTCCTTTGTTGCTCCCCTTCAGTCACAGCAAGAAGGACCTTTCCTGTTTATTCCCCTTAACTCCTGAACTAAAATACTGCAATACATCATCTTTCTGCTCTCTCCATGATTCAAGGATTTTTCTTGAAGCAATATTCTCTGGAGTTTTCAAAGTCTATAATGGAAGGTGAGAGCAACTTACTGCTTACTCCACCATCTTGGCTCCCAAAAATTGAATATGTGACTTTCTAACATTCAGTTTGTGGGCTGATGGCCCCAGGAGTAAGGAAGGAACTGCACTTCTCTCTCACCCAGTTCCAAGAGACCCCACTCTTGCACAAATTGGTCTGGGAATCAACAGTGCTGCCAACAATTCAGTCCCCTGGGCTCTGTTGTGGCCTGGCTATTTTCAGGTCTGTGCTGATGTAGTTCACATGCTAGACTGCACTCCTCATCTATTATACTGCAACAGACGCTTCCTATATACTCTCCAGGTTGTTTTGGGCTGGAAATCTGCCATATTCTCTTTCCTAGAGGATTCCACTGGAAGAACATTTGCTCAGATTCACTTTCCAGAGGTGTTTCAAGGGATTTGGAGGTGAGCTCAGGTGAGTCCCTGATTTCACTCTGCCATCTTGGCTCCAGCTCCTCATTATTTATTTTATTGATTTTCTTTTAATTTTATTAATCTTTTGATTTTAAGGATTCCCAGTTTGGTGGCTAATTGGGAATTTTTGATTGGTCCTTTTTATTTTTTTGGTTGTTGTTATTGAGGCCCAATTACTTGATCAATATTCTATATTTTATTGATATAAGTATTTAGAGATATAAATTTTCCCCTAAGTACTACTTTGGTTGCATTCCATAAATTTTGTTGTTTTCACATTGTTGACATTCTTTTATCTTCTTTAATTAAATTTTACGTTTATTTTTTAGTTTATATTATTCATTTCCACAAGATTTTGAGTTATAAATTTTCTCCCTGTCTTTCCTTTACCCAACACCCCAAAAGAGTGATACCAATGTATACCCTCTACCCCATCTGCTCTCTCCTGTATCCTTTCCCATCCCCCCTCTGATTTTCTAGTAGGGCAAGATGGAGCTCTATATCCCAGTGCCTATATATATAATTTCCCAGTTTCATGTAACAATAATAATCATAAATTTCTTTAAACACTTGATTTTAAAACTTTGAATTCCAGATTTTTTCCCTTCCTCCCTCATCACTCACCCTTACTGGGAAGACAAACAATTAAATATAGGTTGTTCATGTGTAGCTAAGGAAAGCATTTCAATAGTGAAATATTGTGAAAGACTGACTATATTTCCCTCCATACTATACTGACACCCACTTGTTCTATTCTGTACTTTGACCCTGTCCCTTTTCAAAAATGTGTGCTTCAAACTTCCCTGCTCCCCAACCTGCTCTCCCTTGCAGCATCCCCCCTCTCATCCCCTTCCCACCTACTCTACTTCAGGTTGAGATACCATATTTAGTGTGTACTTCATTCCCTCCCTAAGACAAATTCAAGTATAGTAAGGTTGACTCATTCCCTTTTGCCTTCTGTTCTACCCCTCCATTATACCAGTTTTCCCTTGCCTCTTTTATATGAGATAAATTACCCCATTCTGTCTCCTCCCCCATCTCCTCTCATTATATTCCTCTGTCATCTCTTAATTTCATCTTTTAAATATCATCTTTTCTTATTCAATTGATACTGTGGGCTCTATCTATGTATCCCTGTACACATATACACACACTCAAATATGTATTCATATGCCCATATATCCTCTTATATAGACATACATATGTATGTATACATACATACATACATATATATATATACACACACATATCTATTCCCTTTAACTATTCTCCTACTGAGAAATGTTTCATAAGATACAATTATCAATTTTCAATGTAATAATGTAAATATTTCAACTTTGATAAGTTCCTGATGATTTCTTTTCCCTATTTACCTTCTTATGCTTCTCTTGCTTCTTGTATCTGAATGTCAAATTTTCCATTCACTCTGGTTTTTTCATCAAGAATGCTTGAAAGTCCTCTATTCTATTGAATGACCATATTTTCTCCTGAAACATGATACTCAGTTTTTTCTGGATAAGTGATTCTTGGTTTTGATCCCAGTTCCTTTGACCTGTAGAATATCATATCCAAAGACCATCAACCCCTCCCTCAGTGTAGAAGCTGCCAGATCTTCTCTTATCCTCATTGTGTTTCCACAATATTAAATTGTTTCTTCCTAGCTGCTTATAATATTTCCTCATTGGTCTGGGAACTCGGGAACCTGGCTATAATATTCCTAGGACTTTTTTTGCGGGGGTGGGGTATTTTTCAGGGGGTGATTAGTGGATTCCTCAAATTTCTATTTTGCCCTCTCATTACAAAACATCAGGGCAACTTTCCTAGAGAATTTCTTGAAGGATGATTTCTAGGTTCTTTTTTTTGATCATGGCTTTCAGGTCGTCCAATAATTTTAAAATTATTTCCTGGATCTCATTTCCAGGTCAGTAATTTTTCCAATGAAAATCCAATTTTTTTCATTTGTTTGGATTTTTTGATAGTACTTCGATTTCTCATAAAGTCACTAGCTTCCATTTGCCCCAATCTAATTCTGAAGGAATGATTTTCTTCAGTGAGCTTTTGAGATTCTTTAACTTTTTGGAAAATTCGGCTTTTTAAGGCATTCTTCTCCTCATTGCATTTTTGAGCCTCCTTTGCATTTGAGTTTGTCCATTTTTTAAGGTATGATTTTGCTCAGTCAGGTTGTTGACTCACATTTCATAGTTTTCTTGCATCATTCTCATTTCTGTTCCAAATTTTTCCTCCGTTTCTCTTATTTGGTTTTCAAAATCCTTGTTAAGCTCCACTATGGCCTGTTACCAGCTCAAATTGTTTGGAAGCTTTTGTTGCAGGAGTTCTGAATTCATTGTCTTCCTGCTGTTCCATTATTTGATCCTTTTTGTTCTCAAAATACAAGTCTAATGTTGGATTGTTCTGCTTGCTTTGCTTCCTTTGATGGCTAATATTGCCACTCAGTTACTTGACTACAGAGCTTTTTTCCACAGTAGAATTATGCTACCAGAGATGGGATCTTTGTCACAATCACTGTGGTTTTCATACCTGATGGAGATATTAGTTGTATGCCCTTTCTGAAGCCTCCACACACTCTGGCAAACTGGTCACACAGCCCAGGACCTTCACACTAGTTTGCAATCCAGATCCATGCAGGTTAAAGCAAGAGTGATTACCCTTCAAACTTGTTGCTTGGTCCTCCTACAATCTGCATAACAGGATCTCTCAAACAGAAACATGGTGGTGGCTGCATGGCCCTGGAACCTTAGTCACTTCTTCCTCCAGAAGGTAAAGGCTGAACCACACTCCTGAACTCCTGCTTCCCAAAGTCCACACTGCACTGTCCTCTCATTTTGTCCTTAGCACCTATGTATTGATAATTCTGGAAACTGCCACAGCTGCTGGTGATGTGAAGTTGCTCCAGCCGTGGCTGGTTGTGGCTGCCCTGAGGCTAAAACCTCTGGCTCAGGCAGGACTGGACTATATTTCCAACATGGTCTGCTGGACCCTTCCTGCTGGCCTGTGGGGCTATCTTCAGTGGAAGATATGCTTCTCTCTGTCATTTTGTGGGTTCTGTAGCTCAAAAGTTTGTTTAAAATAATGTTTTTACATGAATTAGAGGAAGTGCAAGCGGGAGCTGCATGGAAGTTCTGTTTCTACCCTTTATGCTTGTTTTGTGTGAGAAAATTTACTACATTCCATCTCCACATTGCCTCTTACCCCAGGGCAATTTTCTTTTTTACCCTGATGATATTGTCCCATCTGTTTCACCTCACCCCTACACACTCAATCTATTTATACTCCTTCTAAATGCCCTTATATTATTAAACATCTTAAGAGTTAGACATATCATCTTGCATTTTTATATCTTGCCATATTGCAAACATTTTATTCTTATTAAATCCCTTATGTTTTCTCTCTCTCCTGTTTTTTTTTTCTTTTTATACTTCTCTTGAAAGCTCATTCTTATTTCTTAACCTGACTCATGTTGTTTCCATTGCCTGAAATGGCCTTTCTCATCTCAAAATAAATAAATCCTACTAATTTTTTATGGTTCATTTGAAGGCCAAACACCAACATCAAGCTGTCTTTCTTTTCTAGTAGTAGTATATGCATTTTATTTCAAGTATGTAGTTTACACACTTATGATTAAGCAAAATTAGATTGTAAAAACATATAGAAATGTCATAATAAGCATTATTATATAACATAACTGACTCTAGTGTTATAAGCATATTGATGGAACTGGTGAGGAAGAAACATTGAAAAGGACTACAGCCAATGGCTTTTTTTTTCTTTTTATCCAAACCAAAACTCATAATGGCAATTCTTATAAGAAACACAGAGGAGAGAATACTTTTACTATTTTTTTTGGAATCACTTCCTTTGGATTTTAATGAATTAGACAGGAAAGTTAACAGTGCATGCATTTTTGCCAATCACCTTTTTTAAAGCAAAAGTTACAGGAAATTATGCTGCTCACAATGGGAATCTGCCTTTGATACCTATGCAATAACTGCACTAAACTTTGATTCACTTATTGGAGATTGGCATGTGTTGGGCAAATTTCTGTTATGTAAAAGATGTCCACTAAAGCCTGAGTGAGACTTTGATGGGTTAATAATTTTTCATCAGCAACAGCAAAAGGCACTGCATTTTCCCCTATCTCCCACAGTCAGTTTAAGTTCTGTAGTATTTCTTTACAATTCAAGGTGGCCAAAGAGGACTTTCTAGAAAACAACACAATAAAATTCTCAACCAGGCACTTAAAATCCTATCTATTCCAAAGTCACAGAGAATCAGTGGGGCACATTCTTCTCTTTGATGAAGGAAGTAACTGTTTCTTTAAAATGCTTATAAACTAATGGAATCTTATTTTGCATTTTGTTTGTATCGTATCATTATTTTATATTTGTTTCTGTCTGTCTACTTGATTGCCATTATACCTTTCTATTAAGGTGATATAAACATTATGCAATATATAATATGTGCCCAAATTGTCCTTTTTTACCTCATCACACTGATCTCTGGTCATATTGCCATCCCATTAATCATGCTACTTGTCATGCAATTTAACAATTGATTGTATTAAAATATGTATGTGCATATATATACATATATATGTGTATATATATGACATGCATACACACATATACTACTTGGATGCATAATCCATATCTATTCAGTTATTGCCTTTATTAGGACAATAATATTCTGCCACATCACATGTGTATGTAGATAAATGATTAGATAGATAGATAGATAAATGCATACATACATACATATTTAGGTCAATAGATACAGCATTAGACTCATATTATTAATTTAAGATCTTACCTCAGATACTATCTGTGCGATCCTAAGCAAGTCACAACACTTTTTGCCTAAGTTTCTTCATCTGTGAAATGAGCTAGAGGGAAAAGGTATATTACTCCAATATCTTTACCAAGAAAACTGCAACATCACAGTTGCAGTTGCCAAGAAAACAACATCACAGTGATTCAGATATGACTGAAAAATTAAAAAAAATATGATTCTTCAGGTAGCCCCTCATTTACCACTTGACTATTCTCATTTTAGACTTCTTTGGCCTTTCACCATGCCCCCTGCCCCCTTCACCCCTTTACAAAATTCATCATAGAGGAATTTCATCAAATTATGGATAGGATGGTTTAAGACAAATCTTGGAAGACTTATATGAAATGATGGAAAATGAATTAAACAGAACCAGTAGAACATTGTTCATAAGACATCAGTTTGTAATGATGATTCACTGTGAAAGGCTTAGCTACTTTGATCAACAGAATAAGCCAAGACAATTGTAAAGGACTTAGGACAAAAAGTGCTTTCCATCTCTGGAAAGAGAAATGATGAATCCTGAGTGGAGATAGACACCTGAGAAATTAGGAAACAGGAAATTACAATGGGAAGGAAGGAGGCTGAGAAGGGGAAGGGGAAGGCAAGAAAATCGATCAGAGCTTATAATAGCGAGCAAGAGCAACCAAATACAGAGGACAAAAAGGACTCTATAGTCACACGTGAGATCATAGAAAGAAATATAAACTGGCCTCAAGCCCAAAAAGCATTTTGGAGGAGCTCAAGAAAGATTTTAAAACCAAAATTAGGGAGGTAAAGATAAATTTAAATGTATAGTGACTAAATTGGAAAAAAAAGTCTCACTGAAGAAAACAAATTCTTAAAAAGTAAAATTTGTGAACTAACTAAAGAAAATACCTCCCTAAAAAGGACCTTCAAAATCTAACCAAAGAAAATAATTCACTAAAAATTAAAATCAGTCAAATTGAAGCTCAGGACTCTATGATGCACCAAGAGGCAATCAAGGAAAACATGAAGGCTGAAAAATTAGAAGAAAGTGTAAAGTATCTCATTAGAAAAACAATTGACCTGGGGAACAGATACAGGAGAAATAACTTAAGAATTATTGATCTACCAGAAATTAATGATGAAAAAACAGCCGGGACAACATACTCCAAGAGATTTTCAAAGAAAACTGTCCTGAAGTTCTAGAATCAGAAGGTAAAATAGTTATCGAAAGAATTCACCAGAGTCCTCCTGAAAGAGATCCCGAATTGAAAATTCCAAGAAATATAGTAGCTAAATTAGAGAGTTATGGAGAAAATGCTGCAAGCAGCCAAAAATAAACAATTCAAATATTATGGAAATACAGTCAGTATTACAAAGGACCTTGCAGCTTTTACATTAAAAGATCGGAGGGATTAGAATTTGATATTTCGTAAGGCAAAAGAGCTGGAACTGCAACCAAGGATCAACTACCTGGTAAAACTGAGAATAATCTTTTAGGCAAGGAGATGGTCATTTAATGAAATAAGGGTCTTCCACACTTTCCTGATGAAAAAGCCAGAGCTCAATGAAAATTTGATCTCTAATTACAAGACTCAAGAAAGACATAAAAAAAGTAAACAAGGAAAACACACACTCACACACACATACACACATACGCACACACAGACATGCACAAAAGTTGGGATGCAATAAGAACAAACAATTTACATCCATATATGAGATTCTGATCCTGTTAATATTGAAATTTATATGATTATCATGCTCTTTAAAAGGGCTATACATAGATAGAGGGTGTGTGTATAAAGGAAATAATCTGATGATTAAAAAATACTTATTAAGGGGTTCAAAGTGATGGTGATGGGAGAAAAGGAAAGGTGAGGCAAAAAAGGTAAAATATGCCTACTAAGAGGCATAAAGTCATACTATAATAGAGGAGAAGGAGAGAAGGAGATGAACATCATTTGGACGTTAGTCTCATTGGTTCTGTTTCAAAGAATGATAAGCATAGTCAATTAAGTTTAATATTCTAATGTGAAAAGATACAAAAACTCATTATAATAGAGGGAAAGGAGGTAGGGAGAAGAACTCTGTATGAAATTTACCCTCATTGATTTGGGTTCAAAGAAGGAGTAACATACTCTGATAA
Organism: Petaurus breviceps papuanus; assembly: GCF_028583685.1. Lineage (NCBI taxonomy): Eukaryota > Metazoa > Chordata > Mammalia > Diprotodontia > Petauridae > Petaurus > Petaurus breviceps. Next base: position 2,731,984 of record NW_027185850.1, on the reverse strand, counting down.
GTATAAAAATCTACTGTGCCCTATAGGTAGTAGAAGGAGTAAGGGGGAGGATAGGAGGATGGGTTAGAAGGGAGGGAAATAGTAGTAAGGGCAGAGGGTAAGTAAAGAAGGGGGGGTCACAGGGAGGGAATAATGAGGGAGGCAGTGGTCAAAAGTAAAGCCCTTAAGGAAAGGAAGGGAGAAGGAAGAAAAAAAAGCATAAACCGGGGAAGGAACAGGATGGAGGAAAAGAGACAGATAGTAATCATTACTGTGAATGTGAATGGCATGAACTCTGCCACAAAACCATAAAACAGAGAGGGATAGCAAAATGGATTAAAAACCATAATACTACAATATGCTGTCTATAAGAAACACATTTGAAACAAGGGGATATGCACAGGAAAAAATTAAAAGTCTGGTGTAGAATATATTATGCTTCACTTAAAGTAAAAAACAGGGGTAGCAATCCTTATCTCAGATTTTAAAAAAGCAAAATATAGATCTAATTAAAAGAGATAAGGAAGGAAGCTATATCTTGCTAAAAGTCACCATTGAGAATGAAGCAATATCATTACTTAACATATATGCATGAAGTAGTATAGTGTCCAAATACCTAGAGGAAAAGGTAAGGGAATTAGAGAAAGAAATAGATAGGAAAACTATACTAGTGGGGGACCTTAACCTCCCCCCTCTCTGAACTTGATAAATCTAACGTCAAAATAAGCAAGAAAGAAGTTAAGGAAGTGAACAGAATTTTGGAGAGTCTAGATATGAAAGATCTCTGGACAAAACTGAATGGGGTTAAAAAGGAATATACCTTCTTCTCAGCGATGCATGGTATATACACAAAAATTGACCATGCACTAGGCTATAAAAACCTCACAATTCAGGGCAGAAAGGCAGAAATATTAAATGCATCATTCTCAGAACATAATGCAATAAAAACCATATGCAATAAAGGGTCACGGAAAGATAGACTAAAAATTGATTGGAAACTAAACAATTTAATCCTAAAGAATGAGTGGGTCAAACAAGAAATTATAGAAACAATCAGTAACTGCATTCGAGAGAATAACAATAATGAGACAACAAACCAAAATTTATGGGATACAGCAAAGGCAGTTTTTAGGGGAAGTGTTATATTCCTGAGTGCATACATGAATAAATTAGAGAAAAGGGAGGTCAATGAATTGGGCATGCAATTGAAAAAGCTAGAAAAAGAACAAATTGAAAATCCTCAATTAAATACTAAATTAGAAGTAATGAATACCAATGGAGAGATTAATAAAACTGAAATTAATACAACCATTGAATTAATAAATAAAACTAAGAGCTGGTTTCATTAAATATATATTTGATACACCCTTAGTCGATATGATAAAAAAGAAAGACAATAAAATTATGAGTATCAAAAATGAAAAGGATAAATCTACCTCCAATGAAGAGGAAATTAAAACAATAAATAGCACTAATTTTGCCCAATTGTCTGCATATAAATTTGATAATCTTAGTGAAATGGATGAATATTTACAAAAATATATGTTGCCCAGATTAACTAAAGAGGAAGTAAATTACTTAAATAACTCCATCTCAGAAAAAGAAATTGAACCATCCACCAGTGAACTCCTTGGAAAACATCTCCAGGGACAGGTGGATTTATTAGCAAATTCTATCTACCATATTCAGAACAGTTGATTCCAAAACTCTACAAACTTTTTGGCAAAATTAGTGAAAGAGTCCTACAAAATTCTTTTTATGACACAAATATGTTACTGATACCAAAGTCATGAAGAGATAAAACAGAGAAATAAAATCATAGACCAGTTTCCCTCATGAATATAGATGAAAAAATTCTAAATAAAATATTAGGAAAAATACTGCAGCAACTTATCACAATAATAATACATTTTAATCAGGTAGGATTTAGTCCAGTTGTGCAAGGATGGTTTAATATTAGGAAAACCATCAGTATAATTGATCATAGCAACAATAAAACTAGCTGAAAACTCATGATTATGTCAATAGATGTAGAAAAGGCTTTTGACAAAATACAACATCCATTCCTATTAAAAACACTAGAAAGTATAGGAATAAATGGAGCCTTCCTTAAAATAACAGATATCATCTATTTAAAGTCATCAGCAATTATTATATGTAATGGGATAAGGTAGAAGCATTTCCAATAAGATCAGAGGTGAAACAAGGATGTCCACCATCTCCCCTCTTATTCAATCTGGTTTTAGAAATGTTAGCAGTAGCAATTAGATTCGAAAAAGAAATCAGAGGAATCAAATTAAACAAAGAAGAGACCAAGACTAAAACTCTTTATAGAGTTTTTAAATTTAATTTAATTTCTAATGAAATCCAACAGCAAGAGTTAGGAGAAATACCATTTAAAATTACTGTGCACATTATAAAATATTTGGGAATCTACCTAGCAAAACAAACCCAGTCCCTATATGAACACAACAACAAAACACTTTTCACACAAATAAAGTCAGATCTAATTCATTGGACAAACATCAATTGCTCATTGCTGAGTAGAGCTAATATAATAAAAATGACAATTTTATCTAAATTAAATTACATATTTAGTGCCATGCCAATAAATTTACCAAAAATTGCTTTATAGAACTAGAAAAAATAGTAACAAAATTCCTTTGGAAGAACTAAAGATCTAGAATATCAAGGGAATTAATGAAAAGAAATGCTAGGGAAGTTGGCCTTGCTATACCACATTTTAATCTGTATTATAAAGCAGCAGTCACCAAAACTACTTGGTACTGGCTGGCAAATAGAGCAGTGGATCAATATAATAGACTGGGAACACAAGGCTCAGCAATCAGTGAATACAGTAATCTACTGTTTGATAATCCCAAACACCCCAGTTTTTGGGATAAGATCTCTCTATTTGACCAAAACTGCTTGGAAAAGTATGGCAGAAACTGGGTATAGACCATTATTTAACACCATATAACAAAATCAACTCTAAATGGGTGCACAATCTAAGTATAAAGGCTGATATTGTAAGCAATCTGGGAAAGCAAAGAATAGTTTACCTTTCAGATTTATGGAGAGGGGAAAACTTTATGACCAAACAAGGATTAGAAAGCATTATAAAGTGCAAAATAGATAATTTTGATTACATGAAATTGAAAAACTTCTGTAGAAACAAAGCCAATGTAACCAAAATTAAGAGGGAAGTGGGAAATTGGGGAAGATTTTTTATAACCTATGTCTCTGATAAAGGACTCATTTCTAAAACATACAGAGAATTGAGTCAAATCTATAAGAATACAAGTCATTCTCCAATGGATAAATGGTCAAATGTTATGAATATCCAGCTTTCAGAGGAAGAAATTAAAGATATCTTTAAGCATATGAAAAATGCTCTAAATAACTATTGATTAGGAAAATGCAAATCAAAACATCTCTGAGGTACTACATCTTGCCAGTCAGATTGGTTAAGTTGACAAAACAGGAAAATGACAAATGCTGGAGAGGATGTGGACAAATTGGAACACTAAGGCATATTTGGTGGAGTTGTGCCTAATTCAACCATTCTGGAGAGCAATCTGTAACTATGCCCAAAGGGCTATAAGTAATTTCTTTCCCTTTGTCCCAGCTATATACCACTTCAAGGGTTGTATCCCAAAGATATCATAGAAGTGGGAGGAAGACCTATATGTATAAAATATTTATAGCAGCTCTTTTTGTGGTGGCAAAGAATTGGAAATTAAGGGGATGCCCATCAATTGGGGAATGGCTAAACACGTTTCACTATATGAATGTAAGGGAATATTATTGTCCTTTAAGAAATGAGAAGCAGATGGATTTCATATTTACCTGGAGAGCCTTATACAAACTAATGCCGAGTGAGAAGAGCAGAACCAGGAGAAATTTCTACCCAATTACAGACACAATGTGTTTGATGACCAACTTTGATAGACTGGACTCTTCTCAGCAATGCAGGATTATAAGTCATCTCCAAAAGACTCATGATGGAGAGAGATGTCTACATTCAGAGAAAGAACTAGAAAGAAGAGAGTTTGAATGCAGACTGAAGCAAAATACCTACTCTCTGTCTTTTCTTGTTTGGTTTTGTTTCCTCATTCCCATTGTTCATTCCATCCAATACAATCCTTCTTTATAACCTGACTAATGTCTAATGTGAAATTGTTTGCAGATCCTGTACTTGATTGTATGCCACCATGGAGGGGGAGGGGAGAGAGGGGGAGGAAATAGGAAACCCAAGGAATTGTGAAATTTAATTCTGTAAACCAAAAGTAAACAAACAAATTAATAAAGACTAAAAAATTAAAAACAAACAAAAAAGAGAATTCTAATGTGACAGCAATTTCATGCCTTCTAAAACAACCGATTTCACTTTTTAGCAATCCAGTTGTTGTAGAAAATCTTTACAAATAGGTGAGAAAGTAATATCTTTCCTTTTTGTACAGATGATAAAAATAAAGCCTGAACAGTTTAAATGTTACTCTGACATGGTCACATAAACAGTTCATGGCAAAGTATGCTTATCGTGGCTCTGAGACAACTCTTTCCCATGTGTGAAACCCTTCTAATAGCCAGAAGCAGTCCAAATATAAAGCTCCATTGAAAGACTAACAACAATGGACTTATCCACATTAACATGGGCTTAAAATAAAATTGACATGCATTCCCTATTAGAAAACCTGCTAATTTCCCTTGCTCAAATTTATATCCTATTGAACACCTGGTTTATTAGTAGTCTAGACCAGCCACAGATTGGTTCTTCTACATGCCCCATTGGATTTTGATGCCTAATTCTGATCCATACTTTTGATTCTAAGAGAAACCTCTAAGATGAGAGCCTTCCTTTCTTGCCCTCTTCCTCTTCTTCCTCTCCCTCCCACTTTCCCTTCCTTCTCTCCAGTAACTAACTCTTTTACACTGGATAACCAAGTTCTTCCATATGCTTGTGCAAAAACTTTACTTCCCACACCAGAAGCATTACTGTATTTCTTAACAGGCTAGTAAAATCTCATCCCATGACAGAGAGGAGTTTCAGTAATGATAACTGCTTTTTCACTGTATTTTTAAAATTTTTTCTATTTAGTTGTTTTTAGTCATGTCTTACTCTGTGACCCCATAATTTTTTTTTGAAAAATACTAAAGTGGATCACCTTTTCCTTCTCCAGCTCATTTTATAGGTGAGAAACAGAGACAAATACCATTAATGACCATGGTCTCCCAGCTAGTGAGTATCTGAAGCAAGCTTTGGACTCAGGAAGATCCATCTTCCTGACTTTGGACACACTGCATCACTTAGTGCTGGGAAAATTAGCACAGAATGAAATATAAGAATCCATAGATAGCTCCAGGTTCCCAGATTAATGAACTTTTTCAGTAAACATTAATAACTCTGAAAACGGATTAGTTTTCCCTTTATTCCTCTGAGACAGTCATTGATGCTTAATAGGGAATGAATAATTAATTAGGTATTAATGTCCAGAGAACCTACGACATTTCAAATTATACAATACATAGACTTTTCCATGAAATGTTGCAAGTGAAAGCATATATGATATTTCATTCATTGTGAAAATAGATCGGAGACCTGTCTACTCTGAAATTCTAGGATTTTGTGTTGCCTGTGCATTTCATGAACTAAAGAGATGCAAGTATTAGCAGGATTATTGCCTTCCTCTGAGAACCATCTAGTCACAGGATATATGAATTAGAAGGCTTATCAGTGGTCATAGTTGAACTCAATTTTAAACAATAATCCATTCTGCTAAATAATTGATAAGTGAGGATTAAGTCTTTCGTTGAAGCATTCTAATTAGAAGGACTTCACTACTTTCCCAATCAGTCCATTACATCTTTGAATTCTTCTCTCAGGAAATCTCCATTCAGATCCAGCTTACGTCTGTCTCATTGCAATGTCAGTTCATCAAGGGGCAGAGAACACTCATTCAGCATACAGAACTTGAGTTAAGCTTCTCCCAAACAACCAAGAAAAAGTGTGTGAACAGAGCTGAAGAATTGTGGTATCAAATTGCAATCTCTTGGTCTTCATGATAGCAAAAGGGGGAAGTGACTGTGCTACAAAGGATTGGCCATTGAGCTCAATAAAACTACCCACTCAGCGGACTTTATAAAGGAAGACATAAATGTTCTCTCTCTTTCTCTTTACCCCTCGTTTTACTTTATTCTGAAAGATTTATATTTTTATTTAAGAAGGGTGCAAATGAAATCCATCCCAGTGACATTGATATAATTGGTATTTGAGGGTCCAAAACACAAGTGTATGAAATCCTAGGGACGCATTTAAATGACAATCTTCTTCCATTGGCCAAATGCATTCCTAAGAGCTCATGTATGAATAGCAAAATCAGATGCCAAAGAGAAAAGTGAGATGGGGGCAGGAAAATTTTGAATCAGAAAGAATTCAGTAAAGCATGCCTAAATAGTAGGCAATGAATTAAAATTATACCTGAAGGTCTGGGAAAAATGGATTGGATTGTATATGTGTCTACATGTTGAAGGAGAAGTGCATTTCCCATCATTATATTTGTATGTATTAAATCATAAAACAAGACACATCAATGACAAAACTTTTGGCAGGTGCTGAAATAGTGCACAGTAACTACCAATACCTTGCCTGTAAATATTACCTATCTTGAAAATTTCCCCAACTCTCTGACCCTTAGGAGTACTTTCTTTTGAAATATTTTGCTACTCTGATGATGATGATGAAAATATTCTGTTATATCAGATGTACAAAGAAAATAAAAAGTTATCTGATCTGATGAGACCTGATCCCAAGTTGCTGGCACAATGAATTTGACTTCTAAGAATGCCAATATTTCCTTAGCAGTAGCAAGAATAAAATTGAAAGTCAACTTGATTCACACACGCACAAATACACCCCAATATGCAGGGGCACACAAACACACACAGACCATTTAACTTGATCAGAGCTAGATCAATGGGTAATGTCTCTTGCAGTAAAGTTTAATCACAAAATGCAGCAAACATTAAGAGAAGAAACCTAGTGGTGAATCTATTTGATGATTGCATCAAGTAGCACAATGCAGTTTCCCAACTGTGCGGCAATTTTGCCCTTAAATTGATTTTGTTGATAAATGTCCTTTTTATAGCTCCCTGTATTTCCCCCTTTTGGGGGGTCTCCTTTACCGGGCTGTTGACTTTCTTTTGATGTTTTTCTAGCATCATTCTCATTTATCTTCCCAATTGTTTCTCCACATCTCTTACTTGATTTTCAAAATCCATCTTGAGCTCCTCCATGCCCTGTAAACAATTCATATTTTTCTTGGAAGCTTTTGATGCAGGAGTTTTGTCTTCATTTACTTCTTCTGGTTCCATGTTTTGATCATTTTTGTCCCCAAAACATGATTCTATGTTCTGATTGTGCTTCTCCTGAATGCTCATTTTGCCAGCCAATTACTTGACTTTTGAGCTCTTTGCCATGGTAGAACTCTGCTTCCCAAATGTAGAGAGCAATGCCCCAGATTTTTTTGCAGATATTGTTAGAGGTATGAGGAGGGCACCCTCTCTATATACACCCAAGCTCTGGCACACAGCCAACACACCCCAGAACCACCACACAGACTGCAATCCAGATCCAAGCTGTTCAAAGCAAGAGTGATTATCCTCTGAATGGTCACTTGATCCCCCTATAATCTGCAGACCAGGAGCTCTGGGGGCAGCCATATAGCAACAGCTGCAGCCACCAGGTTTCCTCCACCTCTCATCCCTGGGGGCAGGGGCTAGATGGTGTTCTTCTGTCACCAAGTTCCAACAGACTTCCCCACTGACCTTTTACTTTCTCTTTGCTGTTTATGGGTTGAGAAGTCTGGACACCTCCACAGCTGCTAGTTATTCACTGCTCTGGCCCATCTGTGGTGTGGGTTGTGGCCACCCTGGTCTGGTGGCAGGCAGTTCACAGACCCTTCCTGTAAGCCTGCCAGGCTGCCTTCAGCAGTAGATTTGTTTCTCTCTGTCATTTTTTGGGTTCTATAGCTCTAAAGTTTGTTTAGAGTCATATTGTACAGGTATTATTGGAAGTTTTTGGAGAGGGAGCTCAAGCAAGTTCCTGCTTTTACTCCTCCATCTTACCTCCACCCCTATGATCATCATTCTCACTCCATCTTTCAGAGTCATTGAAGTCCAATGTCAAGACAAAAGTCAGGATGACCAGTGATGACCTGAGATTCAATGGACAACCTTGGCATCTTCAGTATCTTACCAAGCTCTAAACTTCAACCACCTTCATCATAGTTGGAACAAATTAGTCTCATCCACCCATTTCACCTAGGAGAGTCTTCACCTACTTGGGGTACACATTCCCTTATCTCACCAATAGTGAGGCCTTTAAGTTACCTTCAACTTGATTTTATTCATCTGTCAAGATGGTTTGCTGGAGTGTGGCCACTGCACACACTACAGCTTCTTGGAGATACAGGTAACAGTTGAATGCCAGATAGAGATCTAAGGTAGTTGAACAGCCCTAAAAATGTCTCAGTAAGGCCTCACACCAGAGATGCTCATCCTCCTTGAACCCCCTACACACCATCTCCCTTACTAGAAAATTAAATTCTCATAGGCTCCTTGAGGACAGGAAGTATGTCTTGTTGACCTTTAAATATCTCAGAATGATTATATAGTATATAAGAAATTGTAAAATATTTTCAAAATATTCAATGAATAAATTAATGAACTAGCTATGAATAACAAATTAATTTGAAATTTTGGTCCATTCATCTTTAAAAAAAAATCATTCCCCAATGTCTGCCTGATGGTCAAGGTCAACTGAACTCCATAAATCATCCTGAGCAATTTTCTTTTCAGGGTCTTATACAACCAAGCAGAGCTCTCTAGCAGCAATAGGATATTGGCACTTACTATAGACTAGGAAAAAATTAAAAAGCATTAACTACATCACTGAGCTGCAGCATCTCACTGATGATTCCTTTTCGTAGTATAATGTTAAAAGCCTTGACTTTCGAGATCATAATCTATCTCTGATGCATATTATCTTTGTGAATGTCAGTTAGCTATGGCACTGTCTAGGACCTTACCTTCCATTTCTCGCTCAATGATTCTAGAGTTCAGTCAAATACATTAGCAAGGACATGTATGGCCAGAAAAGCAAAATAATCCCAATTCAAGCTGGCATAGCCCTTTAAGGTTTGCAAGATGTTTTACACATATTCTATAATTTGAGCCAATCCATAGGAGGAAGATGATTTTTTTTTCAATTCCATTTTATACATCAGGAAACTGAAACAGATAGAGATGAAATGAGTTACCTAGGTTCATAGCACAAATAATAAATGTCCTAGATTGGATTTAAGTCTAGTTCTTCCTTATTTCAGGTGAAACTCTCTGTCCACTGCACTAAATAGCTGTTTACAGTATATTGACTGGACTTTTCATATGAGCAGGGGACAATAGAGAGACTAAGTTGGTGATCTGTGAGTGATTACAAGAAGAGGAGGAAAACTCCCAGTGCTTTCATTAGCTACTCTCTGTAGCATTTCCAAAATATCATTGGCCACAATAACACCATCTAAGGATACGTGTGTATATTTCAATGTCTAATGCTGCAAAGTTTTTGTATACAGCTGTGATTATACTGGAGAAAAACTTGGTCTTAGAGCCAGAGGACACACTTTAAAAACCCTCTACTGATACAGAATGGAAAAGGAACAGGTAAATTACTGGTCCTATCTGCAATAGCTCAGCCCTGGCAAAATGCTGGCACCTAGAACATTAATGGTTATGCCCTGACTTAGGCAGGTTCATTCTATAGGCTAATTGATTTCAGGAAGTAATTTCTTAGCTATTGCTGTCATCAAGTTTGTGTAGACATAAGAAGCAATTTAAATTTAACTGAGGAAATGATATAATTAAAATGTGACAAAGGTTTGAATATGCCTTCCTTGTGTTTAAAAAGCTTTCTTTTAATTGCATTGAAATATTAGCAGTCTGTATCTTTTTTTCTTTTTTTTTTTTTTCTCTTGACATCTCCATCTCATTCTAGATCCTGCTGTTGAAACTCAAATGCACTGTCATATCAATTGACTGAAACTATGGGATGGGTGCCAATCATTTTAAAATAGGTCCCTCTTTTTTGAAAAGCATGTGAGGCAGATTTCTTGATGCTCAGCAGTTTGAATATTTAGACTCTATGGGCATTTTTTTTCTGCTGGAATGTTCAAAACAGTTTAGCCCCTCCCCCAATACACACATATACATATATACATACACACATACATAATTGGGAAGACAGGTGGACAAGTAGCATTGCTCTCTGATAGCTCCTTCCTAGTCCAGGCATTCATAAAGAAGTTTAGAATTTGTTAATGTTCGGAGAAAGGGTGAAGACCTTCATATGTCTTTGGTCTGCTGGTCTTCACTACAATACAGTGGTGTTTTCATCACAGGAAAATGATCTTTCCTTAAATAGAGAGCTACCTGTTTCTTTTCCCACAAATCCACCATCCTAAATCTTACTATTTTTTTTAAATCAATCACATTTACAAATATGTTCCTATCCGCTTCCATGTCCAGCAAGCTATTATTTTAATGAAATAAAAGGAAAAGAAGGAAGGAATATTAAAGAAATTTCTAAAAGCAATTCATCTACACATTGACTGAACCTGCTAACAATTGCAGTCTTCCACATTCCACATTCATAGCTTCCTACCTCTGCATAGAAGGGAAATATATTTTTTTTCTCATCTCTTCTCCAGAATCAAGTTTTTTCCCTATATTTTTGAATAAAAGATTGAACTAACACCCTTTGCAGACCATATGATGGTATTTAGATAATCCTAGAGAATCACCTAAAAACTAGTTGAAATAATGAATAAATTCAGCAAAATTGCAGGATTTGAAATAAACACACAGTAACAGTTTTATTTATTACAAAAATAGTATCCAGGAGAAAGAGAAAATCCATTTACAATAACTGTGGACAGTATAAAATACTTGGGAATCTATCTGGAAGAGAATAAAAGAAACTGTATGAACATAATTACAAAACATTTTTTGAAGCAAAGTCAGATCAAAATAATTGATAAATATTAATTTCTCATTGGTGGGTCAAGTCAATATAATAAAAATAACATTTCTGTTTAAATTAATTTACTTATTCAGTGCTATACAAACTAAACGACAAAAATATTTTATACATCTGGATAAAAGAATATTAATACGATTTTTTTTCTGGAAGAACAAAAGATCAAGAATATCAAGGGAATAAATGAGAAAAATGTGAAGGAAAGTGATGTAGCAGCACCAGATATAAAACTACTTTTTTAAATTTTTTACTTTTTGCAGGGAAATTGGGGTTAAGTAACTTGCACAAGGTCACACAGCTAGGTTTGCGTGTGTGTTAATTGTCTGAGGCTGTATACAAAGTCAGGTCTTCATGACTCCAGGGCCAGAGCTCTATTCACTGTGCCACCTAGCTGCCCCCAGATATAATTTTTTTTTTTACGAAGTGCTAATCATCAAACTAATCAGTTACTGGCTAAGAAATAGAGGTGGGAGGGGCGGCCAGGTGGCACAGTGAGTAAGAGCACTGGCCCCAAACTCAGGATAACCTTGGATCAAATCCAGGCTCTGATACTTAGTGCCACACCCAGAAATAACTGGCCTTGTAACCTTGAGCAAGTTACTTAACCCCAATTGCTTTAAAAACAAAACAAAACAAACAAACAAAAAAAAACAACCCTATGATTTAGGGGGCGGCTAGGTGGCACAGTGAGTAAAGTGCCGGCTCTGGAGTCAGGAGGACCCAAGTTCTATTCCAGCCTGAGACACTTAACACCCACACACAAAAAATAAACTAGCCATGTAACCTTGGGCAAGTTACTTAACCCCAGTTGCCTTACAAAAGGCAAAAAAAAGGACAAAAGAGAGAAATAGAGGTGGGAATTAATTGTTTAAATTATGTACACAAGTCTTGTTGTTCAGTCATCCTGATGTGTCCAATACTTTTCACCTCATGGATTGGAGCAGCTAGTTCTTTCTATCATCCATTCTCTCCTCAAGCCTATTCAGGTTCATGTCCATTGTTAATATCATTATCAATCCATCTCTGCCTTTTCTCTTCAATTTTTCTCAACAACAGTTATGTTTCTTTTTATGAGTCCTGCTTTTAATAATCTTATCAGTGTATTGAAACTTTAATTTCCACATTTGACCTTTCAGTGAGTAGTCTAAATTAATTTCTTTAAGTATTGACTGATTTGGTTTCCTTGGTACATGGGATTCCCAAGTCTTCTCCAGGACTACAATTTGAAAGTATCAGTTCTGCAGCACTCAGCTTTTTTTGATAGCCTGATTCTCACAAAAATAAATTGGCACTGGAAAACCATAGCTTTGACTATACCTACCTTGTCAGCAAGGTGATGTGTATGGTTTTTATTATGCTAGGCAGGTTTGTCACATTTTCTCTGCCAAGGAGTAAGCATCTTTTAATTTCATTTTTGCAGGTGCTGTCTACAATGGTCTTTGAACCCAAGAATGTAAAAAATCTCATAATGCTACCATGTCTTAATCTTCTATTTGCTAGGCAGTGATGGGACTAATTACCAAGATTATTTTTTGTTAAGCTTTAAACCAGCTTTTTAGAATGAATCGATTTGTTTTTTTTTTTAATTTTCAATATTCAGTTCCACAAGTTTTGAGTTTTACATTTTCTCCACCTACCTCCCCTACACTCTCTACATAATGGCGTGGAATATGATGTAGGCTCTACATATACATTCATATCAAACATTTTGATATTTGTCATGTTGGAAAGAAGAATTAGAACCAATGGAAAGAACTATGTGAATGAAGAAATAAGAGGAGAAAGAGAGAGAGACAGAGACAGAGAGAGAGAGAGAGAGAGAGAGAGAGAGAGAGAGAGAGAGAGAGAAAGGGAAGGAAGGAAGGAGAGACTCAATAGTTCATTCTCTGGATTTGGATAGTATTTTGAACTTTTTGGAGTTGCTGAGAAGAGCCAAGTCTAAGAAAGTTAAGCATCTCACAGTGTGGCTGTGACTGTGTACAATATTCTACTGGTTCAGCTCATTTCACTCAGCATTGATATTTCCCCAGCTGATGAGCATCTCTTCAATTTCCAATCCTTTTCCATCATAAAAAAGAGCTGATATAAATATTTTTGTACATGTGGGTCATTTTCTCATTTTTTTTTAAATGATCTCTTAGGGATACAGACATAGAAGTGGTATTTCTGGGTCTAAGCGTATGCATGTTTTTATAACCCCTTGGACATAGTTCCAAATTGTTCTCTAGAATGGTTAGGTCAGCTCACAGCTCCACCAACAATGAATTAGTATTCCAATTTTCCCACATCTTCAACATTTATTATTTTCCTGTTTTATCATGTTTGATAGGTGTGATGTAGTACCTAGGAGTTTTGATTTTCGTTTCTCTAATCAATAGTGATTTAAAGCATTTTTTTTCATATGGCTATAGATAGCTTTAATTTCTTTATCAAAAACTACCTATTCATATCCTTTGTTTATCAGTTGGGGAATGACTTGTGTTCTTATAAATTTGACTCAGTCTTGTAGATATTTTAGAAATGAGGCTTTTATCAGAGACAATTCCTATAAAAATGTTTCCCATCTTTCTGTTTCCCTTCTAATCTTGATTGCATTGGCTTTGTTTGTGTAAATAAAAATTCAATATGATGTAATCAAAATGATCCATTTTGCATTTCATAAAGCTCTGTATCTCTTGTTTGGTCATAAATTCTTCCCTTCTTCATAAATATGACAGGTAAACTATTCATTGCTCTCCAAGTTTGCTTAGAGTTTCACCTTTATATCTAAATCATGTAGCCATTCAGAATTTATTTTGGTGTACAGTGTAAGACAATGGTCTATGCATGATTTCTGCCATAGTATTTTTCAGATTTCTCAGCAATTTTTATCAAATAGTGAGTTCACGTCACAGAAGTTGGGTTTTTTGTGTTTATCAAAACGTAGACTACTATAGTTGTTGACTACTATGTCTTGTATACCTAACTTTTTCCACTGATTCACCACTCTATTTCTTAGACAGTACCAAGTAGTCTGGTTGATTGCTGCTTTATAATACAATTTAAGACCTGGAATAGCTAAGCTACCATCACTAGTATTTCTTTTCATTAATTCTCTTGAAATTCTTCATGGTGAATATTGCTATTATTTCTTCTAGCTCTAGAAAATATTTTTGGTAGCTTTATTGTTATAGTAATGAATAAGTAAATTAATTTAGTTAGAATTGTCATTTAATTATATTAACTCAGCCTACCCACGAGAAACTGATGTTTTTCCAATAATTTACATCTGACTTTATTTGTGTGAAAAGTGTTTTGTAAATGTGTTCATATATTTCCTGGGTTTGCTTTGGCAGGCAGACTCCCAAATATTTTGTATTATCTATGGTAACTTGGAATTTATCTTTCTATCTTTTTCTACTGGGCTTCGTTAGTAATATATAGAAATGGTGAAGATTTATGTGGGTTTGTTTTATATCCTCCTAATTTGTTAAAGTTGTTTATTATTTCAAGTAGTTTTTTTTGCTATATTCTCTAGCATTCTATAAGAATATCATCATATCATCTGAAAAGAGTAATAATTTTGTTTCTTCTTTGCCTATTCTAATTCCTTAATTCCTTTTTCTCTTATTGTTAAAGCCAACATTTCTAGTGCCATATGGAATAATAGTGGTGAAAATGGACATCTATTTTTCACCTCCAGTATTATTGGAAATTCTTCAAGCTAATCTTCATTACATAAAATGCTTGACAATGGTTTCAGGTAGATGCTACTTATCATTTTAAGGAAAACTCCATTTATACCTATAGTCTCTAGTGTTTTTAATTGGAATGGGTTTTGTATTTTGTCAAAAGTTTTTCTGCATCTAATGAGATAATCATATGATTTCTATTAGTTTTGATGTTGATATGATCAATTATGTTGATAGATTTCCTAATATTGAACCAGTACTGCATTCCTGGTATAAATCCTACATAGTCATAGTGTATTATTCTCATGATAAATTGCTATAGCCTTTTTGCTAATATTTAATTTAAAAATTTTGCAACTATGTTCATTAGGGAAATTGGTCTATAATTTCCTTTCTCTGTTTTGACTCTTCCTGGTTTACGTATCAGCACCATATTTTACCATAAAAGGAAGTTGGCAGAACTCCTTCTTTACCTATTATCGCAAATAGTCTATATAGTATTGAATTTAATTGTTCTTTAAACATTTGATAGAATTTGCTTGTAAATTCGTTTCACCCTAGAGGTTTTTTCCTAGGGAGTTAATAATTAAACTGTCCAACTTCTTTTTCATAGATGGGGTTATTAAAATATTTTACTTCCTCTTCTGTTAGTCTGGGCAATTTATATTTTTGGTAAATATTGATACTTTTCACTAAGATTGTCAAATTTATTGGTATACCATTTCTTAAAATAACTTAATTATTGTTCCAATTTCTTCTTCAGTGTCAGTGAATTCACTTTTTTCATTTTTTATACTGATAATTTACTTTTCTTCTGTTTTTTTAATAAAAACATAAAATGTTTATCTATTTTCTTTTTTTAAATAAAATTAGCTCTTAGTTTTATTAGTTCAATAGTTTTTGTAATATCAATTTCATTAATTTCTCCTATGTTTTACAGTTTTACTATTTTAGTATTTAATTGGGAATTTTAAATTTGTTCTTTTTCTAGCTTTTTAACTTTCATACACAATGAATTGATCTCTTTTTTTTCTATATCTTTCCTGTAAGCATTTAAAGATATAAAAATTCCCATGAGGGGATGGAGTCAAGATGGAGGAGTGGAAGCAGGACCTCCTTGCTGCTCCAGCTTCCACCTTTCCCAAACAATGTAAAAAGGGGACTCTAAAAAACTTTGGAGCTGCAGAATCCACAAAATGACACAGAAAAGCTAACCTGCTGAGGACAGCTCAGCAGGCTGGCAGCAAGTGGCCAGCACAGTGCTCTGGGAGCTAAGCCCAGCCTCACCCGAGGCTTTAGCCCCAGGGTGGGCCTGACAAGCTGCCTGCCAGAGGGACTCCAGATCATCAGCAGCTCTGGCCATTTCCAGATTTATCAACACATAGATGCAAAGGACAAAGGGAAAGGTCAGTGCTGTCTGGACTTTGGGACCCAGTAAGTGGTAGTATGTTGACTTTTGCCCCAGGGGCGAGAAACCGCTGAGCTGCTGGCTGGTTGCCAGCACCACCTGGCAGCTTCAGCTCCTGTACTGCAGAGTGTAGAGCGACCAAGCACCAATCTGAGGGGTAATTGCTCTTGCTTAACCTTCTTGGATCTGGGTTACCATCTAGGTTGGAGGTCCTGGGTTGTGTGTCAAGCTTGCCAGAGCTTGTGGAGGCCTCAGAGAGGGCACCCATCTAATACCTCCAGCAGCTGAGTAAACCCCAGCAATTTGGATGAAACTCCCCTGTCTGTTGGCAGAGTCCTACTGTGACAAAAAGCCCAGGGGTCAAGTGACTGAGGGGTGACATGACCAGACAAAGGTAACAAAGCTGACAGAAGATTCCAACATTAGACTCCTATTTTGGTGACAAAAAGGAGCAAAGCATTAAACAGGAGGAAGACAGTGAAGTCTGAACTCCTGCAACAAATGCTTCACAGGAAAATACCACCTGGTGACAGGCCATAGAGGACTTCAAGAAGCAGATAAGAGAAGTGGAGGAAAAATTGGGAAGAGTAATGAGAACCATGCAAGAAAATTACAAAATGAAAGTCAACAGCCTGACTGAAGAAAATCACACCTTAAAAAACAGACTAACTCAAATGGCAAAAGAGGCTCAAAAAGGCAATGAGGAGAACATTGCATTAAAAAGCTGTATTTGCCAGATAAAAATAATCTCAAAAGCTCAATGAGGAGAATCATTGCTTCAGAATTAGATTGGAGCAAATGGAAGCTAGTGACTTTATGAGAAATCAAGATGCTGTTAAAGAGATCCAAACAAATAAAAATATAGAAGGCAATGTGAAATATCTCATGGAAAACATCACTGACCTGGAAAATAGATCCAGGAGGGATAATTTAAAAATTATTGGACTACCTGAAAGCCATGGGGGTATGGGAGAAAATATGGGAGAGAGGGATTGCTATTTTGGGGCGATGGGTAGGGGAAAAATGGGGAAATGTAACTCTAATTCTAGCGGAAATGAATGATGTAAATAAAAAAGTTAATAAAGCATTTGAAAAATAAAACAAAAAAAAATAAATCAACAACAACCAAAAAAATTTCCATAAGAATTGTTTTTGCTGAATCCCATGAGTTTTGTTAAGTTGTCTCGTTATTTTCATTTTCTTGGATGAAGTTCTGATGGTTTCTATAATTTTTGGTTTACCTATTCTTTCTTTAGAATTGGATTATTTATTTTCCAATAGATTATAGTCTATATTTCCATTGTACTTTATTACATATATTCTTTATTGCATCTTGATGTGAAAAGGATGCATTTAGGGGTGGCCAGGTGGCTCAGAGAGTAACAGCACCGACTCCAGTGTCGGGATGACCTGTATCAAATCTGGGCTCATATACTCAGCACCACACCCAGAAAAAAACTGGCCGTGTAACCTTGAGCAAGTTACTTAACCCCGATCGCTTTAAAAGAAAAAAAAAAAAGAAACGGATGCATTTTACATTTCTGTCTTTCTGCATTGAATTGCAAGGTAGTATGCTCTAAGACATGATCAGTCTTTGTTTGGATGCATTGTACCACTGAGAAAAAGGTATAATCCTTTCTGTCCCCAATCAGTTTTCTCCAGAGGTCTGCCACATCTAACCTGTCTAAAATTCTATTCACTTCCTTAACTTCTTTCTTGTTTATTTTGTGTTTAGATTTATCTAATTCAGAAAGGGGACAGTTGAGATCTCCCAGTAGAATTGTTTTGGTGGCTATTTCCTCATATAACTCCATTAACTTTTCTTCTAAGAATTTGGATACTATATCACTTATTACGTATATGTTTAGTAATAATATTGCTTCTTTGTCTGTGGTGCCTTTGAGTAGGATACAGTTTCCTTCCCTTTCCCTTTTTATTACGTCTATTTTTGCTTTTGCTTTGTCTGAGATCAAGATTGCTGCCCCCTATTTTTTAAAAAATTTCATATATTATGAACTATAATATATTCTGTTCCAGCCTTGTACATTTACCCTCTGTGGATCCTTCTGGTTCAAATGTTTCTTATAAACAACGTATTGTAGGATTATGGTTTTTAATCTATTCTGCTATCTCCTTCCATTTTATGAGAGTTTA
This sequence comes from Petaurus breviceps papuanus, assembly GCF_028583685.1. NCBI lineage: Eukaryota > Metazoa > Chordata > Mammalia > Diprotodontia > Petauridae > Petaurus > Petaurus breviceps. The sequence goes on along the minus strand of NW_027185850.1, from coordinate 2,713,677 downwards.
TCCATTCACATTCACCGTTATGATTCCACCCTGCATGTTTCTGTACATCCTATCCCCCCATTTATGCTCTCCTTTTCCCTTTTTCACTTTCCCTCCTCAATAGAGTTGTGTTTTTGACTACTGCCTCACTCATTCTCCCCTCCCTTCTATCAGCCTACCTCCTTTTTCTTTCCTTTTTCCCTTACTACTTCTTCCTTCCCTTTTATCACCCATCCTTTTTCTTTCTGACTTCCTCTCTGACTGCCTATAGGCCAAGGTAGATTTTTATACCTACATCAGTATATTATTCTCTCCTTGAGCCAAATGCAATGAGAGTAAAGTTCAAACAATGCTCATTTCCCTCCCTTCTTTATCTCTACCATAATATGTCTTTGTGCCTTTTCATATGAAGTAATTTACTGTTTTCTGTCTCCTACTTTCCTCTTCTCCTATTATAATCCTTTTCACCCTTTAATTATGTTTTATATTATCAAGTTAAATTCAACCTAATGCTTACCCCCCCCAGCTATGTATTTCCCTTTTATATGATGTAATAGAGATACAGTTTTCAAGACTTCTAAGTATTGTCTTCCCATATAGGGATGTAAACTGTTTGTCCTTAATGAATAACATGTTGGGTTTTTTCCCCTTCCTTTTCTGTTTTACTGTATATGCCTCTCTTGAATCTTGTATTTGAAAATAAAAGTTTCCATTGAGCTCTTTTGCTTTTTCATCAGAAAAGTCTGGAAGTCCCCTATTTCACTGAATGTCCATCTCCTCCCCTGAAAAACTATACTCAGTTTCACTGTGTAACTGATTCTTGATTGTAATCCAAATTCCTTTGCCTTATGAAATATCATATTCTAAGCCCTCTGACATTTTAATGTAGAAATTGCAAGCTTCTACATAATACTGACTGTGGTTCCACAATATCTGAATTATTTACTTTCTGTATGCTTGCAGTGTTTTCTCCTTGATATGATAATTCTGGAATCTGACTATGATATTCCTTGGTGATTTCAATTTAGGATCTCTTTCAGGATGTGATCAGTGGATTCTTTTGGTGACTATATTACCCTCTGGTTATAGGACCGCAGGGCACTTTACCTTGATGTTTCGTTGTATTAGAAAATGTTGTCCAGGCCTTTTTTTCAATTATGCCTTTCAGGTAGACCAATGATACTTAAAATATCTCTCCTGGATCTATTTTCCTGGTCAGTTGTTTTTCCAATGAGGTATTTTGGATCTCCTTTGTTTTTTTTTTCCTTCTTTTTCTTTTGAATTTGTTTGACCGGTTCTTGTTGTCTCATAGATTCATTAGCTTCCACTTGCCCAATTCTAATTTTTAGTGAATAGTTTTCTTCAATTAACATTTGGACCTCCTTTTCTATATTTTAATTTCTATATTTAAATTATATATTTAATTTTACAGATTATATTAAATAATTCTACATATAAAGAGATTGTTTCTTCAATGATTTTTTTTTCCATTTTGTCAGTTGTATTTTAAAGATTTTTTTTTCAGTTTTTCTTCTATCTCTCTAATTTGACTTTTAAAATATATATTGGAATCTTCCTAGAAGGCTTTTTGAGCTTGAGAACAGTTTACATTCCCCTTTGAGAATTCAGATGTGGGTATATTAACAATGTTGTCCTCCCCTGAATTTATGATTTGATTTTCCCTGTCACCAAGATATTTCTCCATGCTCGTTGTTTTTCTTTGATTCTTCTTGCTCATCCTGTTTGCCTTTTTTCTGGATTTTATATTTCATCACTGCTTCTTCCTCCCAGGGAGCCCTATCCCAGACATTTTTTCTCGGGATTAGGGGCTTGCTTACTAGTTTTCTGTGCTGGGGCCTCAGGTGCTCCTAGCGGAGATTTTAGTGGTCTGGTACCTTATATGGTGCTGAGTAGGAACTGCTTGTGGTGCCTGGTGTTGGCTCTTGCCTGCTCCTCTACCCTGGCACTCATGATCTTCCACCAGCCCATTGAGGTGGGGCTTGCTGTTGGGTTGCTGAGACACCCTTTGTTCTCGACTTTAGTCACAGTGAGAGGGATGTTTCCTATTAATCCCCCTCACCTCCTGAGCTAAAAGATTGCTGTACCCCATCATTCTTCTAGCTCTAATATTCCAGGATTTTTCCTATTTTTCAAGTCAATAAGGGAGGGTCATTGTGACTTACTCCTTACTCCACCATCTTGCCTCTAGAACTTTGAAATAGGTGCCTTTTAAACTCTCCTGCTGATCCTCTAAGTTGTCTCTGGCATCTGTGGACTGAGAAGTCTGGAAACCACCACTTCTGCTAGTGAATCAGTGATTTAGTCCCCTGAGCTCTTTAAGCCAGCTTTTACTCTCTCCTCTTTCATTTTCATCTTCATTTTCTTCCATCAGAGTGGTATCATCTACACATCTGAGATTCTGGATATTTCTCCCAGCAACCTGCAGTTTGACTTTTGATTCATTTATCTTGGCATTTCTCATGAGTACTCTGAATATAAGTTAAATAAATAAGGTGACAATAAACATCCTTGTCTCTTTTTTCCAGTCTTAAAACCATTAGATGTTTCATGTTCAGTTCTAACTCTTGCTTCTTGGCCTGCATACATGTTCCTCATGCTAGAGGTAGGATGATCTGGTATCCCCAAATCTTTGAGGACTTGCCACATTTTATTAGCAGAAGCTGGGTATAGACCCACATCTCACATCATATGCCAAAATAAGGTCAAAATGACTACATGATTTAGACATAAAGGGTGACATCATAAGCAAATTAGAGAAGCCTTATTTTCCAGATCTATGGATAAAGGAAGAATTTGTGACCAAATGAGACATGAGAGCATTAAAAGACATAAAATGAATAATTTTGATTATAGCAAATTGAAGTTGTTGGTTTTTTGGGACAAACAAAAGCAATGCAGTCAAGATTAGAAGAAAAACAGAAAACTCGGGCAAAATTTTCCAATAAATGCCTCATTTTTCAAATATATAGAGAACTGAATCAAATATTTTTTTAAATACAAGTCATTCCCAATGGATATATTGTCAAAGCATATAAGTAAGCAGTTTTCAGAAGAATAAATCAAGGCTATCTATAGTTAAAAATTACAAAAGCTCCAAAACACTTTGATTAAAAATACACATTAAAACAAATATTAGTACCCCCCTAACACTTATTATATTGGTTAATTTGACAGGAAAGAAAAGTGACAAAAGCTGGAGGGTATGTGAAAATATCGGAATACTAGTGCACTGTTGAAAGAGTTGGATAAAGATTCATCACTTCTGAAAAGCACCTTCAAACTATGCAGAAAGTGCTATCAAACTGTGCATAACCTGTCAATACTACTACTAGGTCTGTATATAAGAGATATTTTTAAAAGACCTATATGTACCAAAAATGTTTATAGCAGCTCTTTTTTTGTGATAGCAAAGAATTGGAAACTTAGGGGATGACCATTGATTGGGGAACAGTTGAACATGTTATATGTTATAGTATAAGATTGTAATAGAATGCTGTTATGCTATAAGAAGTCATAAGCACGATGATTTCAGAAAAAAAACCTAAAGATATACATGAAGTGATACAAAATGAAATGAGCAGAAACAGGAGAACATTGTAAACTAACAGCAATATTGTTCAATAATCAACTATGAATGACTTAAATATTCTTATTAGTACAATGATCCAAGAAAATTCTGAAAGATTTGAACTTAGGAATGCCTGATGATAGGTTCAGCAATCTGTAGACTACATAGTATACTACTAAGCTATTTAGATGTGCCCCCCATCGTTCTGTCTCTATCTATCTATCTATCTATCTATCTATCTATCTATCTATCTATCTATCTATCTAT
>NW_027185850.1:2557375-2709832 GCF_028583685.1 Petaurus breviceps papuanus | reverse complement strand
TCTATCTATCTATCTATCTATCTATCTATCTATCTATCTATCTATCTGTCTGTCTGTCTGTCTGTCTGTCTGTCTGTCTGTCGGTCTGTCTGTCTGTCTGTCTATCCACAAAATGTGAATGTATGTATGTGTTTATTGATATAGAGATAAAAGTACACATATAATAACTTTGATTTTTCAGTTTCCCCCTTTTCTCTGTGCAGCTAGTCCTTAAAAGAAAGCATTTTTATTGATTCAGAAAAGAAAGAAAAGGCTTTTTGAAAAAAACTAATTGATACTTTTACCAAATCTAAGTATTTTAAGTGCCCCACATTCAAGTTCTACTGAAGCAAGGCAAGAAGGGAAGACTATTTCCTCATCTTTTCCCTTAGGCCTAGATCGGTTACCTTATTTTTCATAAGTAACTCTCATCTAGGAAATGCTTGCTTCTTGAAAATTTTGCCTTTCAGTCCTACAAATCTGTGCAGATAAATTCAAAATTGTATTTGTAAGAAGAGGTTTGAAGCAGCTACCGATTTTTATGCTCTTGGGACTTTGCTTGTCACCTGTGGCAAGCTAATTCTGATAAAGTCGCCCTGAGATGACGTACCCTAGCCCCTCTGGAATTTTCAGTTTTCAAGCTTCAGTAGCATTTTCCTTAACTCTGGCAACTGAATATTGTGGATCTCACCCTTGGGTACTTACTGAGATGGAACCCATGAAGACAACATGGCCAAGATAGAAACACTGAATGCTGGCAGTTCAGGGACAGGACTCTCAGAGGAAGCCTCAGGTAATATGACAAGTCCACTGGAGCAGATCACCACTGAAAGAATCAGTCAGACTCAAGCATATGCCGTCTCTTTCTTGTTATAATTCTTCATGTCTAGTGGAGGGCAGGAGGATTGTGGCTGGCATCGAACTTTTCCAGAGATAGCATGTATTTTCCTGTGTATATGTCTAATTTGGTACTTTAAGCTAAGGTCAATTTCAGAAATAGGATGGTGGGGGTTGGGAGGCAAATACTTCCCTCATCATCTATGGAGTCTGACATGCCCCAAATTTCTCAATTCATTGTCAGTCTAAACAAGAGCAAAGATTCAGATTTTAAGAATAAGGGTCTATTACATTATTGGAAATAATTAATTTGAAGAATACAGTGACATGAGAAGACATGAATCCACATATTCTCTTTAGCTATGTGATTAAAAATCTTGGAATACTACAGTATTTGAGGGCTTCATGTTGTAAATGACCTAAAAATCAGTAGTCAGTGGGTTGGTGGATGTGAAGTAGAATTGGCCAGAGTAATCAGGAAGAAGCTATCACATTTCGAATAGGTAGTCATGCTCAATAAATGGTATTAGAGATACTGTTGACAAATGTATTACATGAAAAGGAGATGGACTAGATGTTAGGTACTAGTGAGGGATAACAGTTTAATAGATTTTTTTCCATGCATGTGTGTTTTTAATGTGTGTAGTAGTAGCAATAGTAGTAGTAGTAGCAGCAGCAGCAGCAGCAGTAGTAATAGTAGTAGTAGTTGTAGTAGTAGTAGTAGTAGTAGTAGTAGTAGTAGTGGTAGTCGTGGTGGTGGTGGTGATAGTAGTAGTAGTAGTAAGACCTGACCTCTAGGACATTGAATGGGTCCTCTATCAGGGATATATGGAAGAAAGTATAAAAGAATAACAAGATGATGATTCAGTGGGTGTTACAAATTTTGAGGGAAGTTAGGAAAGTATTAACATTTTTTTGGTCAGAGGCACATAGAAATAAAACATCAGGAATAGATCCAAGAGAATAATGAAGCAGTAAACATAGCTTCTGCAGTCATATTCCTTAAAATGGAAGATCTGGAAGCAACATACCAGTCTTAGGAAGGGATCATGTTAAGGGGAATGATCTTCTAGGTTGAGAAGGCTCTCGTGGTAGAGGGATCTTCTAGGGAGAAAAAATCAGGAGTAGAGATGAGAGAGAAATGAAGGGGTGAGGATATGATATAAATAAGACTGAACCTGGGTCTTCCAAATTAGACCATGCAGCGTCTCATACCCCATTAATAGAGTGGTAGAATTGATTACTCGCTCATCCTTATCAAATCTCTATCCCATCCTTGCAGTATCCAAGAACCTCTTGGGCATGGAATAAATCTTGATCTGTTGATGTTATCCTTATGCCATCAGTGGACCTGGGGGAAAAGTAGTTGAGATATTATTCTATGCATGTAATTTTATCATTTCTAAATGGAGAAATCATGTATTGGGCTTGAAGCTACACCTGCAATTTTATACCTCAGCGATTTTAATTTTATAAAAAAAAACACAAATCTGTAACTTATACTTTTAATTTTGAAAAAAAGTGTTTGTATTCAAGTCTAGCAGATCACTTAAAGGTGTGCTCCAGTGTGGGCCTGTCCCAATTCCTGCTTTAAATCTATACTCCAACAGATAATATGTAAGCCTTGGTTAGAATATTATAAGATATACGTAATCTTTATCCTAACTGCTTTTCACTTCAATTATTCTAGTTTTGCTATTGACATTAAGATCCTTCTGTCTTACGAGAAAGATACCCTTGACATAAACTGATTCTTCTTGTTTTTATATTTTTTTCACATCTCATGCACTCAATTAGGTTCTAATTCCATAAGCTTTGGTTAAGCACCAACCAGGCATTGGTCATGGTGCTAGGCATAAAGACTGAAGTTAAAAAAAAAATCTATTTTCAAGGAACTTTAATTCTACTGGGAGGACACTATAAATACACATATAAATATAAAGTACATTAATAGTGCAAACAGTGCATTTCAGTCATATATTTGTCAGTGTGGAGATTTCACTATAAACATACTGAACAATTGCATATTAATATTACACACTATATATACATACACACACAAAGATTTATATGTATATATATTTGTCCACATATGTGTGTATATGTATATGTACATATACTATTTGATTCTGAATTCCATGATGATGCCATTGAATTCTCTAAATTTTATATTTTACCTTACTTCTTAGACATTAGTGTGGTGCTTTTTGTACATAGGTATGTAATTATTGTGGGGGAAAAAGTGAAACCTGGCTTCCTGTCCATACATGTGTTAATGCCACAGTTATTTCTTGAATGTCTACAGACACTCAGTGTTGGGCACTGAGAAAAGTCATAAATACAATACATAGTAAAAAGTAGGAAAAAGAATACTTGAAAAGGCTAAAAGCCAAGACTAAAGTGGAGCTATGGTTGGTTAATGGTTTTTGATTGCAAATGATTGTGTATTCAGTGCAGCCTCTGAAGCCGAGGAGCCAAAAAATATGTATAAATTTTCGGTTGCTTGTGCTAATTTTGACCCAACAATTGATACCAAGAAACATGTGTTCTTCACTGGTCAGCACCACATCATCCATTCATGGAACAATCAGTTACAATAAGTGAAGAAGTTTTGAATACTGTGCATAAGTTCGCTTACCTTGGCAATGTACTTTCCAGGGGTATTCACACTGATAATGAAGTTGATGCATGAATAGCCAGACCTAGCTCACTGTTTGGGAGGCTACTAAGAAAAGTGTAGGAGAGAAGTATTAGACTGACTACCAAACTAAAGGTCTATGGAGCTGTTGGGCTGACCGCATTGGTATATGCCTGTGAAACCTGGACAGTATACCAGCACCATGCTAGGAAATTGAATTGATTCCTTTTGAATTGTCTTAGGAAGATTCTGAACACGTCCTGGCAGCAGAGGACTGAAGTCCTTTCTCAAACTAAACTGCCAAGCATTCAACCTCTATTAACAGAAAGCTCAACTCCAGGTCTGGTCATGTTGAAATACCAAACATAAACTTGTTCGAAAGACTTTTATAGAAAATTCCCATAAGGATGGTATTCACATGGTGGTCAGAAGAATGTATACAAGGATGCTCTCAAGGTCTCTCTGAAGAACTTTGGAATTGATTGCGAGACCTGAGAGACATTGCTGAGGGACCATCAAGGATGGCGTGCATGTGCACTTTGAGGGAAGCAGCAGTATAGCACTTCCAAAGCAACATGAGCTATGCAAATTTAAAGAATCCCCCCACCAAATGTCCATTTTGACTATTTGTGCCTAATCTGTGGTAGAGATTTCCAAGCTCATAGTGGTCTGATTAGTCACAGTAACACTGTTACTTGACTATTACATAATCATGTCATTTTGCTTCCCTTGAAAATGAAGGAAAAGAAACCAACCAACACATTGTATGCTTGTTGTCTCTCCCTTTAAATTATAAACTCTTTGAGGACAGGGATGCCTCTTTCTGTTCCTCCAGTACTTAGAACGGTACTTGCAACATAGTTGGCTCTTAATATTTGTTAGTTGAGTGACTGACCATCGCTAAAACTAGCCCATGCTATTAATCACTTTGCAACCACTTCAGTTCAGTCACAGACCCTCAACTCTTCTCACTTAACTATTATGATTATATCCTAACTTGTGTATCCCTCTGCTCACATGCCTGAGACTCTTCTTTTTCTTATTCTCTATATAGTCTACAATCCATTCAGCATAACACCACTTAAGTAATCTTCCTAATGCAGCACATTGAATATGAAAACCACGCATTTATCTGAAACATTTGTGTGCTAGACATCACTGAAAGAACAAAATAACAGATCTATGAATTGGGAATGTCACATTTTATATGTGATTATGCATACATGTATGCACATATGTACGTGTTTTTATATGTATGCCTGTATATGTATGCATATGTATATATTCTCATCCCTAAATTGCTCCAACTGTCTTTCTCTCTCTGTATATGTGTGTATGCCCATGTGTGTATAATCTTCAATTGCACACCAAAGAGAAAGTGATGAATTTAAAAGTGGAGATTAATAAAATGGAAAATAAAAATATAGAATTAATAAACAAAACTAGGAACATCTATTATAAGAAACACAATGAAATAAGCCATTAATAATTTTATTTTAAAAAGTGGAATTCCAAGATGAGAAATTAAAAGGACAATTGCAAAAACAATAAACATGAAATTAAATAAATTATTAGTAGTTATTTTCCCAGTTATATACCAATATATCTATGTTATATAAGTACACATTTGTGTATATATGTATACACACAATGTATATATGTATATAAATATATATATATGTGTGTATATATACATATATACACATATAAATATAAGTACATATATCACAGATTAACAGAAAAGAAGGGAAATTATGAAATAATCAAGCAAGTCATTTTTAAAAATGTGAAAGACAGCCTAGCAAAACCACATTTCAAACTGTTTTACAAAATGTTAATGACTAAAACAATCTGAAATTAGCTATGAAATAGAGTGGTGGATAAGAGGAATAGATCTATAATATACGGTAACAATTCATCAAAGAGATCTAGTGTTTGATAAATCCAAAGATTCAACTTTTGGGGTAAGAATTCATCATTTGACAAAAATTACTACAAGAACTGGAAAGCAATTTGGCAGAAATTGGCATAGGCCAACTTATCATACTATATACCAAGATATTTTTGATATAGATTTAGACATGAAGGCTAATATAATAAATTAAGAGAGTGTGAAGAAATGTGCCTGTTAGATCTTTGGATAACGGAAGAGTTTCTGAACAAACAAGAGATAGAAGGAATCATGAGAAGTACAATAGATGATTTTGGTTACATGAAATTTAAAAAAAAAAAGCTTTTGCCCCTAATAAATTAAATCAGTCACAATGAGAAGGAAAATATGAAAATATAATGTTTCTCTCCTAAATACTTCATTTTTTTTGCAGGGGGAAGGCAGGGCATTTGGGGTTAAGTGACTTGCCCAAGGTCACACAGCTATTAAGTTTGTCAAGTGTCTGAAGCAAGATTTGAATGCAGGTCCACCTGACTCCAGGGTTGGTGCTCTATTTACTGTAGCACCTAGCTGGCCAAATTCCTCATTTCTTAAATAAATAAGGAACTACACAATTTTATAGAAACATGAACCATCCCTCTATTGATAAATGATCAAAGGATATGAACAGGCATTTTTTTTTCCTGAAGAAGAAATCAAAGCTTTCCACAATCACAGGAAAAGTGCTCTAAATCACGAGTAACTAGAGAAATGAAAATTGAAGCAATTCTGAGACACCACGTCACACCTATCAAATTGAGTAACATGACAAAATAGGACAATAATAAATGCTGGTGGGGAAATGGGGGGAATGTGACACAAATGCACTGTTTGTAGATTTATGAACTGGTCCAACCATTCCAGGGAACAATTTTGAACCTTGTCCAAAGGACTACAAAACCATGCATACCCTTTAACCTAGCAATACAACTACTAGGTCTCTATCACAAAAAGATAAAAAAAAGGGAAAAATATCTTATATCTAATTTTCTTTTTCTTAAATGCTTTACTACCTTTGGAATTACATCATTAATTTCTGACAGATTTTGAGTTACAAATTTTCTCCCCATTTTTCCCCTACCCACAGCCCCCAAATAGCAGTCCCACAAGATATCCCCTCCTCCCATCTGCTCTCTCCCATATTTTGTCCCATACCCCTTTTGACATTTCCCATGGATCTCTATGCCCTAGTGCCTGTATATCTTATTTCCCAATTACATGCAAGATAGTATTAACAATAATATATACATATATATGTATATATATGCATATATATTTGAGTATTTGATTTTAAAACTTTGAATTCCAGATTCATTCCCTTCTTCCCTTGTCTCCCACCCTTACTCCGAAGAAAAGCAATTCAGTATAGGTTATACATGTGTAACTAATGCAAAACATTAACATAGAAGATATATTATAACTTACTGACTATATTTCCCTCCCTCCTATCCCACCTACCACTTGTTCTATTCTCTACTTTGATCCCATCACTTCTCAAAAGTGGGTGCTTCCAACTTCCCTCCCCCCCAGCCTGCCCTCCCTTCTATCATCCCCCCTCTCATCCACTTCCCCCCCTCCACTCGCCTGGAGGGTGAGATACATTATTTAGTGTGTATATAATTCCATCCTCAAGCCAAATTCAATGGGAATAAGGTTGATCAATTTCCTTTTGACTTCCTATAATTCCCCTCCATTGTAACCATTTTCCCTTGCCTCTTCTATATGAGATAGTTTATTCTGTCTCTCCCTATCTCCTCTCATTATATTCCTCTCTCACCTCTTAATTTCACCTTTTAATTATCATCCCTTCCTGTTAAATTGGTCCTGTGCCCTCTATCTATGTATACCTATAAACATATATACACACATTCACATATGTATTCATATGCCCATATACCTTCATATGTACATATACATACATACACACATATGCATGTATGTATGTATATATACATATATATACATATATATTTCTATTCCCTTCAACTACTGAGAAAAGTTTCACAAGTTACAATTATTGTTTTTCCATGTAGGAATGTTAGTCGTTCGACTTTGTTAAGTTCCTTATGATTTCTTTTCCCTGTTGACCTTCTCATGCTTCTCTTGCTTCTTGTATCTGAATGTAAAATTTTCTATTCAACTCTGTTTTTTTCAGCAAGAATGCTTGAAAGTCCTCTATTCCACTGAATGACCATATTTTCCCCTGAAACATAATATTCAGTTTTGCTGGGTAGGTGACTCTTGGTTTTAATCCCAGGTCCTTTGACATCTGGAATAGCATATTCCATGCCCTTCGATCCCTCAGGGTAGAAGCTGCCAGATCCTGGGTTATACTGATTTTGTTTCCAAAATATTAAAATTGTTTCTTCCAGGCTGCTTGTAGTATTCTCTCCTTAATCTGGGAATTCCAGAACCTGGCTATAATATTCCTAGGAGTTTTATTTTTGGGATCTTTTTCAGGAATTGATCGGTGGATTCTTTCAACCTCATTTTGCCCTCTGGTTCTAAAACATCAAGGCAGTTTTCTTTGAGAACTTCCTGGAAGATGATTTCTAGGTTCTTACTTTGATCATGGCTTTCAGGTAGTCCAATAATTTTTAAATTATCTCTCCTGGGTCTATTTTCCAGGTCAGTGGTTTTTCCCATGAGACATTTCACATTGCCTTCTATTCTTTCATTTGTTTGGATCTCTTTAACAGCATCTTGATTTCTCATCAAGTCATTACCTTTGATTTTCTCTAATCTAATTCTGAAGCAATGATTCTTCTCATTGAGCTTTTGAGATTCTTTGTCCATCTGGCAAATTCGGCTTTTTAAGGCATTCTTCTCCTCATTACCATTTGAGTTAGTCTATTTTTTAAGGTGGTATTTTCCTCAGTCAGGCTGTTGCCTCTCATTTCGTAATTTTCTTGCATTGTTCTCATTTCTCTTCCCAATTTTTCCTCCACTTCTCTTATCTGCTTCTTAAGGTCCTCTATGCCCTGTAAGTGGCTCGTATTTTTCTTTGACGCTTTTGGTTCATGAGTTCTGACTTCACTGTCTTCCTCCTGTTCCGTGCTTTGCTCCTTTTTGTCCCCTAAATAGGATTTTAATGTTGGAATCTTCTGTCTGCTTTTTTTCCTTTGCCTGGTCATTTCACCCCTCAGTCACTTGACCCCTGGGCTCTTTGCCACGGTAGGAATCTGCTATCAGACAGGGGAGCTCTTTTCCCAAACGCTGGGTTTTTCTCAGCTGTAGGAAGTATTAGATGGGTGCCCTCTCTGAGGTCTTCACATGCTCTGGCAAGCTGGACTCACGCCCCAGGACCTCCACCCTAGACTGCAATCCAGCTCCAAGCAGGTTAAAGCAAGAGTGATTACCCCTCAGACTGGTGCTTGGTCCCGCTACACTCTGCAGGCCAGGAGCTGAAGCTGCCTAGTGGTGCTGGCTGGCTGTGCCTGCATCTCAGTGGCTTCTCATCCTGGGGGCAAAAGCCATGCACTCCCACTTACTGGGTCCCAAAATCCAGACTGCTCTGACCTCTCACTTTGTCCTTTGCATCTATGTGTTAACAAATCTGGAAATGGCCACAGCTGCTGATGATCTGGGATCCCTCTGGTCTGTGGCTGGTCAGGCCTGCCCCGGGGCTAAAGCGTCAGAGTGGGGATAGGCTTGGCTCCCAGAGCACTTTGCTGGCTGATTCCTGCTGGCCTGCCGGGCTGTCCTCAGTTGGAGGTTAGCTTCTCTGTGTCATTTTGTGGGTTCTGCAGCTCCAAAGTTTTTTTAGAGCCCCCTTTTTACATTGTTTGGGGAAGGTGGAAGCCGGAGTAGCGAGGAAGTACTGCTTCTAATCCACCATCTTGAGTAGGCTCCCTCATATCTACGTTTCTGATGGCAAAGAATTGGAAATTGAGAGGATTCCCTCCTTTGAGGAATGCCTGAAAAAAGTGGTGTTATATGATTGTGATGGAATATGATTGTAATATATGAGATGATGAGAAAGATGCTTGCAGAGAACAAACATACAACTGTTTAAACATAAATGAAGTGATGCAAAATGAAGTCACTAGAACAAGGAGAACATTTTACAGAGGAACAGCAACACTGTAATGATAATCAACTCTGAAAGACCTTACTTTTCTGATCGATATATAACGATTTAAAACAATTCCAAAGGTCTCATGAGGAAAAATGCTATCAACCTCTAGAGCGAGATTAGATCAACCCTGAGTGAATATTGAAACATACTTTTTTTTAAAATTTTCTTTATGCTTCTTTTTTTAAAGCAACATGGCTAATAATGGAAATATGTTTTGCATGATTTCACATATATAATTGAAAAAGCATTTGTGTGCCCTTCTTGTCTAATGAATAAAATAAAAATGACTGAGTCTTCCATTAAAAGCCCTTATTCTAAGTCTCTAAACTGCTTGTCTGCTGCAAACAACTTATTTTATTTTCTTCTTGTTTATGTATTCTAAATTCCTGCCAAACTGGGATGCTGCTCCTCCTTTAACCTTAATTCTGATACTCTGTACACTACCCTGTGCTTTTTTTTCTTTATAATTAATGTAATAAATATTTGCTGCAATTATTAGAAAGAAGATAGTGTCAAAATATAGACAGATGAGGTAATTCCCTATTATCTTCCTGAAAGGGGTGGCAGGTCAAGGATAGAAAAAAATACCTGGTCACAGATATCCTTATATTAGGGATTTAGAGATGCAATGGAATTTAGAAATAATCTTATATGATTGACTTATTTGACAACAAAAATGACTGTGGTCTATGGGTCACTGAATTATTGAATTTTAGATTTGGAAGCAATCACTATGGCCTTATAGTAAAATATCTCCATCTACTATGTCTAGAGATGAATCACGAGTACAGTGTACTTCAGAAGTACTCATTCAACATTTACATGAATAACATCAAAGCTAAGGAAACTAATACTCCTAAGTATTATACTCAGTTTTATATGTAATAAATGTAACTTTATTAATTTATTGAGTTAATTGTTGCAATGGTTCCCACTATCACTACCTTATCATCTCTCTTTAAATTTAGCTCTTTGCGACTTACACACATTAATACTAATTCTGCTTGTGTAATCAATAGAACAAATCTCTTTTTAATATGATAACTCTTCTAATAATTTTAAACAGTTTTTTTTCTGCCCTCAATTCCTCTTTCAGGAGAGAATGAGAAAGAGAAAGAGAGAGAGAGAGAGAAAGAGAGAGAGAGAGAGAGAGAGAGAGAGAGAGAGAGAGAAAGATAGGTGATAGATAGATACATATATACATACATACTAACATACATATATACATAGTTGGACAGATAGCTCATATTGTGACCTTGTGAAATTGATGTTTTGAACCCAAGTGTAATAATTTGAATGTATTATTACTAAATTTCAGCTGATCTTATTGTCCATTTTTTCTAATTTGGCAAGATCTTCTTGAAACTTGAATCTGGCATGCAGTGTGTTTTACTAGCCTTTTCAGCTAAATATCGTATTGTCAGGTTAAATGAAATTTTTTAAAAGTCATCGTTCTATGTAGTTGCACAGCTGGGTGTAATATCTACTTTTTTAAATCCCAATTCAACATTTTTCAGTATATCACATAAACATTTTTCAATCCTTTAGACCTTGCTCCCACCATGTTTCCTTACATTTAGTCAGTTTTTTTTTTTTAACATTAACTCATGATCCCATTATATATACAAATCATCTTGCCCACCTTTGGTTGCCTTGTCTAATGTATTCCAACTCCAGGATTCAAGAGTTATTACTTTTAAATATTTATATCAATGACCTCAACTCAAATACTGGTATCCTTATCCCTGTCTGAATGAAGTAACAAAGTAATAGCCAGAGAAGTCACTAGTTCTATGGCATATCACTGTCTCTCTTCAGGTTTACAAGTTGGTTAAACTTCTGAGCTTTCATGGTTCAGTGAAAAATAAATACTGGTTAGGAATCAGAGGTTCAATATTCCAATCTCAACTTGGCCACTTATTGCCTCTCTAATCTTAGATAAGACACTTCTACTTTATTTCCTCAAATGTAAATTTGGGAAATTAGAATATTACTCTTCTAAATCTAAGCCTATCATGATTTAATAAAAATATAAAAATACCCTTTAATTAAGTGATTACTTGGTGGTCTGCCCTTTGCTATTCAATGAAGATGAATCCCTAATAATATCAAGGAGCAATCCCTAATAATACATTGACTATATGACATTCACCTTGGATATATCTAAAATTCTAGCCATTTCTTGAAAAGGTTCTCTGCTTCCCATCCACTTTCTGAGCGAATGATGATTGATGAGAAGTGAAATGATGCAAATATTCTAAGCTTATGCTAGAACTCAATTATTCCTGCAAGTGGAGAGGGACCCATCAGCATCAGCTTTGAGAAAAAACTCCTTAGAAATGATGGCCTTGGAAGCTGGCCAGTTGTAAAGCCACACACAAACAGCTTTCCAGAGGATGGTTACTGTGAACAGCTTTTAAGGTTCTGATTACACAGTATAGTGAACACTCTATGTATTCAATAACAAATCAGAGCAAAACATTTACAGTAAATCAAGGTACAGCATTCACAATGTTGCAACTTATCACAGATAATCAAAATACAGTATTCACAGCAACTTATTACAGAAAATGGCCAGATAGTTTTCACCACAGTGGTTACATTGTTTTGAAAAAAGTATAATCATTTAGTCAATTAATCACTTTGTAACTCAATCATTCAATCAACTTGATTATGCAATCATCCTTAAGCAGGTTTTCCCACTTTAACGGTCACAAAACACAGTAGTCAAAGTTCTCCACTAATTGGGCACACTAAGTTACAATATCAGTCACTATTCAGCACTCTCTTAAGGGGTAGTGTAAAATACACAGGCCATCCACCCCTCAGTCACTAATAAGTTACAATCTTCTCAGTCAGTACACAGAAGCCAAGTAAATTATTCTTTCAGTTTGATTAAGGGTGGTTTCTCAGATTCCGTGGATCCACTTCCATGGTCCCAGCTCCTGCCTGGATTCATCAAAATGTCATGTGGGTTCAAAGGAACACAGCAAGCAGTTCCTTGTCCAGCTATCCATGCTGTTCCTGTTCCATGCTGAAGCTCACAATGTCCACTCCACCTTAAATACTTCACAGTCTCTGTACCCAGGAAGACAAGGCTTAACAAAGCCACAAACAGGTCCATACAAAGTACCAGTATCACAGTCATGCTTCCTCAGTCTTCAGCAGCTCCCAGGAAAAGCTGGTAACTCCCCAGCGGAAGCTCCAGCTGGTTCCCAGAATCAAAACCACTTCACCCAGATTCTCCAAATCAAAATCATTCTCTCCAGCCTGAGCCTTTCCATTCCTCTTCAGCCTCCTCGGCAGCAGCTGCTTCTGCCTCCACGAAGCTTATCCCAAGAAGGTCTGATTCTCCCTCTCTGGGGCTTTTCCTTATATATAGCATTGCTTCTCCCTTTTCAGCCCCTTTCTGTTATGTCAGCAATAGGAGTTCATACCTTCTGTTTCTTTAACAGAAGGTTAATTTGAACTAGGTGCTAAGTACCTTGTAACTTTCCAACACAATGGGATCTTTAAATTCCATTACCATTACACCAGTTTGGAGGGCAGAGCCATCAAGGTATATTTTACATATACAGCAATTAAAGACAGATTTCTCTCTCCCTTTTTCACAACAGAAAATATTTTTTCCCCTCAAATGGACTAGAAGGTATTTTCCATTAAAAAAAACTTAAAATGGCATAGATCTATAGCTCTATTAAAATACACCATGAATGAAAGATGAAAATTGACATTTTATTAAAGGATAACTCTTCTTGATCCCAATTTTCACTGTAGTTAAAGTTTGGCAAAGTATTCAAATGCCAATCCGCTATCCTTCCTACACAGTGGGCCTATTTTCTCTATGGGTTTTTGCAGGCATGAATTCACAGTTCTGCATCTCCCTAGTATTTGAGGCCTTCCTTTGGCCTTGATTTATATAGTTCTTTGAATGAAATGAATAGTTTTAGCTTTCTGGGATCACCTTTCATCCATATGGGGAAAATTGGAGGCGAGGACCAAATGTTTAACTTTATTGAGAACCTCCAGGAAGTACATGCCTGATTGTCTTTATCTTTCTTAAGTGAAAAGGTATTTTCCATTCCACTTCTGTGAAAAAAAAATTACTTGTGACTTTTTGCAGCACTCAAGGGCTCTTTCTAGAGTTATCAATCATTGTTTTTGTTCCTGGATATGTTCTGGTCACAACTTCAATCACCAGGATTCTCTACAAGAAATGTTCCCATCACAGGTAAGGCAGGAAGTGTTTACAAATCTTTGTTCTGTGAGTGATGACCTTTAAAAAATGATGGGCAATTATATCAACTCCAAAAAGCAGTAGGAAGCATCAGGCATCAACTGGTGAAACTAGGCTGGTGTGTAGAATACACATGCTATTGGAAAAGAAAGGAAGGAGGCATTGGTTTCCAGGCTACATTGGCCATAAATCAGTATGAGGAAATTCAACTTATCTTTAAGACACAAAGTGGCATTTCTAATGTTTGGAGTTTTGAGGCTTCCTGGGGAGAAAAAAAAAAGAAACATATATATATATATATATATATATACACAAGTATATATATATTTACATACATGTATTTGTATGTTATGAGTTTTAAAGCCGCCATGGCTACATAAACTCTAACATCTTTGAAATACTTCTTATCTAGCCAAGAAACATAATATATTAATGACCAGCATCATTATGATTTATGGTGAATAATAAAGGAACACAAGTTACTGTTCTAAATCAAAGAAAGGATAAATTGCATATGTTTGAAAAGCAAGCTGCTTGTCATAAATTCTCTGAAGGAATGAAAAGATCCATTTACAGATGTGCCCCACCAGAAGAGTAAACTTGGCACCCTTGTGTGGACAGATGGGCCTAGATCCTCACTTTCATTGTCTTTGGGTCTTTTGTATACATAGGTTGGTCTGTTATTTGAATATCAAAAGGGTTTTGAAAATGACTCAGAGTTATGTTAAAAAAAAAACTGAGTAGGGAAAGTCCTTAGTAGGACTTTAATTATCATGGAATCCAAAGCAACAAACAGTTCATACATACCTACAAAATGGGAGGTACATGTTGCTTACCACCTTCAAACCATGCCACTTCCAATTTGTATTTCATCTTAATCTCTTCCCCCCTGGAAACTCAAATATGATCCCAGAAGCCCTATCAGACTCTAATATGTGAGGTTCCCCTTATCTTGCTCATAAACAAGACTTTACCTAACTTCTGGGTCACCAGCACCAGACAATTTAAATCCTTCCCTCTCCCCATCACATCTATTTTATGGGTATAATTGGCCACTAGATTAAATCTCCTTGAAGACATAGATTGAGTTGCTAACTGATATTTCTATCTCCAGCACTCTCTCTCTCTCTCTCTCTCTCTCTCTCTCTCTCTCTCTTTCCTCTTTTCTTCATAGAAAGATGGATACATTTTATCGATCCACCTATCTATGGGGGTGTAAGGGGAAAACAATCTCAAAAATGTTCTGAGGTCCTAAGATGCTTAAATTCTACTTGAGAAAATAAGATGTAAATTGAAAAAAAAAATTCATTATTGAGAATGAAGTTGAAAGTACTAACAAACAGACAATCAGGAAGCATTTGTTAGAGGCACTTGAGCAGTCCTCAGAGATGGCTAGGGTTTCTGTGTGGCAGTGATGAGGCAAGAGTAGAAACCATAAGTTTTGGCTGAGTGGATGGGAAGTGGCAGTGAGTCCCATTCTGTATTGCTGGTGCCCATTAACTGTATATATGTATTTTCTCCATCGATGTTCTCAACTTGGGAAAGCTCCACATTAGCTTCACTGGATGGGTTAATTCCTGTGCTTTGAGCCATATTTTTTTCTATCTCTCAAACCTCTATGCCATCAATACTTGGTCATTCAAACAAATCGAGGCGAACAGTGATTGGGATAATGGAAAAACCATTACTATTTGTCTTTGGGTGGTCTCCTATTATCTTTCTTTGCAGAAAGTACTTAGAGTACTTTACTCTGGTTCTAACAGTGCCTATATGCATAATGTGGCAAGTTTTTTTTTTTTTTTTACAGAATGTTCAAAGGGCTTGTCTGGTCATAACTTTTGAACTGGCTCATGTGGGTGCTCTTCCTACATGGCAAGGCAATCAGAATGATTAATTTGGTAGAGGAGCACACTGTTTTGTTTAGCTAAATTTCTGAGTGAAAGTGTAGATAATACTCAATTTGGCTTTTGAGGCACACCCTGGGGAAGAAATCCCATTTATCCTTCCTCTTAAATAAAGGAAGATTGGAGGAATCCTCACCCAAGGATCTGCCACTAAACCCAGACCATTCATTAAGAAAGCACTATCCTGATGGAATATTCATTACTTAGAATGACAAAGACCCAAAAGGCACTTGTAAGCATCTATGACATTTGGAGTATTGTGTTAGGTGCAAAATAAAAATATGAAAGATGGAATAATCCTTACTCTCAAAGAGCTCACCTTTTAAGGAATAGTTGTGATAGAAGACACTTCCAATATTGCAAGCAGTTTCCATGTCTCCATTATATCTGCCTTGGGAGAAGGAGAGGAAGTCTGCAAGTCAACTTATCTTCTTGATTTCTTACTGTGTCACTTTCAGGTATACTGAACATGATAAGTATATTTTTGGAAATCCATGTATTCTCAAACTATGCTGAGCCTGGCACCAGCATAAACCCCCAAGGAGGTATAGAAGTGTACTAAAGTTGTTGTTATGAAATTCAGATCTTATAATGTCACCCCCTATTCCAAATTTTCACCTCTTAGTTGCCCTATTTTGGCCCTTAAAAAAAAAATTCTCAGCACTGCCTTGGTGTTGGGTTAGATTAACCATTATATTTTTTTCATTTCCCTACCAATTACACCCCAGGCTGCTACCATTCCCCCTGGATCATGCAAGTGCCCCCCAGGGGATGAAATCACCCACATTGGAGGCCTATTCAGTAAACTCTAGTTGTTCTCTGTCACTTTGGGGCCGAGTGTAAAATGATGTATTTGAATTTCAAAGTCACCACCTAACTCACCAGTCTCCAGCCCAATCCAGCCTGATGTCACAGACTATGTAATCCTGTGAGGATGGATTTCTTTTATTTCCTCCTGAATCTTTTCTCTCCAGACTCAGGGTATTTCACTAGTCCTTCCTTATTCTCAGAGTTCTCTTCCCTCTCACCATTACTCTTGGCTTTCCTAGTTTCTTTCAAGTCTCAGATAACATCTTCATTCCTATGAGATATTTTCTGCCCCTTTCATGTAATCATCTTTCTTTTTTAAATTTTCTCTAATTTATCCTCCATATTGTTGGTTCCGAATTGTTTTCATGCTCTCTCCCTCATTTAATTTACTTTTACCTTACAACATTCAGCTCCACAATTCTTAAGTTCCAAATTGTCTTCCCTTTCTTCTCCTTTCCCCTCCCCCTCCAAGGCAGCATGTAATCTGATATAGGTTCTACAAATACTGTCACATTAAACATATTTTCACAATAATCAAGTTGTAAAGAAGAATTATAACCAATTCAATGAAGTACAACAGAGAAAAACAAAACAAAACAAAACAAAGAAAGGAGAGCCAAAAGTTTGCTTCTATGTGCATTCAGGCTCCATAAGTCTTCCTCTGGATGTGGATAGCCTTTTCCATTATGCGTCTTTTGGAGTTGTCTTAGAAATTTGAATTGCTGAGAAGAGCCCAATCCACCAAAGTCAGTCATCACAGATACACTGTGCAATTGTGTACAATGTTCTCCTGGTTCTGCTCCCTTCACTCAGCATCAGTCCATATAAAACTTTGCAGGTTATTTTGAAGTTTGTCTGCTCTTCATTTCTTATACCACAACAGTATTCCATTGCATTCATGTACCACAACTCATTTAGCCATTCCCCAGTTGATGGGTATCCCCTTGATTTCCAATTCTTTGCCACCACAAAAGAGCTGCTTTAATAGTTTTGTATTTGCAGGTCCTTTTCTCTCTTTTATGATTTCTTTGGGATACAACCCTAGAAATGGTACTACTGGGTCAAATGGTATGCCTATATTTATACCCTTAGGGCATAGTTCCAGAATGCTCTCCAGAATGGTTGGACCAATTCACAACTCCACCAAAAATGCATTAATGTTTCAATTTTCCCGTATCTACTCCAGCATTTATAATTTTCCTGTTTTGTCATGTTAGTCATTCTAACAGGTAAGATGCAGTACCTAAGATTTGTTTTGATTTGCATTTCTCTAATCAATAGCGATGTAGAGCATTTTATATGATTATATATTTAATTTCTTCCTCTGAAAACTGTCTGTACATATCCTTTGACCATTTATAAATTGAGGAATGATCTGAATTCTTATAAATCTGACTCAGTTCTCTGTATATTTTACAAATGAAAACTTTATCATAGACACTGGATGTAAAAATTATTTCCCAATTTTCTGCTTCCTTTCTAATCTTGGTTAAATTTTCTTTGTACAAAACCATTCCAATTTAATGTAATCAAAACTGTCCATTTTAATTTAGTAATGTTCTCTATTCTTTTTGTCATAAATTCTTCCCTTCTCCATAAATCTGACAGGTAAACTACTCTTAACTCTCACAGATTGCTTATAGTATAAGCCTGTATATCTACATCATGAAACCATTTTGTCTTTATTTTGGTTTACGGTATAAGATAGTGGTCTGTGTTCAGTTTCTAACATAGTGTTTTCCAGATTTCTGATTCATCACTTTTTCTAAAACATATGACAACTAAAATACCACTTGTGATCTTGGGAAAAGTGATCCATCTATCCAGGGAGAAAAGAGATGCTATTTCAGTGTAATTCTGACTGTGTTATCCCCTCCCTGGAGCACAGGGTTGTGTTTGAAGAACTAAATTTCATGTAAAACCTTGATTAACTGGATTGTGCAGAAGAGGGAAAAAAGTAGGTAAAGGCCTCTGAGAATATGCTGAGAGAAATTATTATTAATAAGGAAAGATTTGGGGAAATTCAGACTCTCCCTTTTTCTTTTTGTTTTAAAATTTGTCTTAAATTTTGAAATTTTAAATTAAATGAAATTTAAAATTTTTAATTAAATTTTATTTTTTTACTTTGGGTTTACAACATTAATTTCCACAAGATTTTGAGTTACAAATTTTCTCCCCATCTTTCCCCTACACCCACCCCAAGATGGCAAGCATACTGAATACCCCTTCCGCCAATCTATTGTCTCTTTTATCCTCCCACATTCCCCTCTCATAATGTTCTAGTAGGTCAAGATGTATTTCTATAACACAGTGTCTGTATATTTTTTCCCAGTTGAATTAAAAAAAAACTTTTTTAACATTTATATTTAAAACTTTGATTTTCAGATTCTTTCCCTTATTTCCTTTTCACCTACCCCCACTTGGAAAACAAGCAGTTCAATATAGGTTGTACATGTGTAGTTATGCAAAACATTTACATAGTAGTGAAATATTGTGAAAGACTAACTATATTTCCCTCCATCCTGTCTGCCCCCCCTACTTTTTCTCTTTTCTACTTTGACCCTGTCCCTTTTCAAGAGTGTTTGCTTCTGCCTACCCTCTCCCCTAATCTTCCCTCCATGATATTTTCCCCTCTCTCTCCTCCCCTCCTACTTTCTTGTAGGGAAATTGAGTGTGTATCTTATTCCTTAAACTAAATTCAGTGAGAGTAGGGTTGACTCATTTCCTCTCACATTCCTGCTCTTCCCCACCATTGTTTTTGAAGGAATTATTCTCTTCAGTGAGATTTTGACATTCCTTTTCTGTCTGAGCAATTCTACTTTTTAAGGCATTCTTCTCCTCATTGGTTTTTCAGGCCCTTTTTGCCATTTTAGTTAGTCTAATTTAAAGGTGTTATTTTCTTGAGTAGGTTTTTGAGTCTCCTTTAGCAGGTTGTTGACTTGCTTTTCATGATTTTCTTGCATCATTCTTATTTCTCTTCCCAATTTTTCCTCCACTTCTCTAGATTTTCAAAATCCTTCTTGATCTCCTCCATGAACTGTAACCAATTCATATTTTTTTTCTCGGAAGCTTTTCATGCAGGAGATTTGACTTTGTTGTCTTCTTCTGGTTCCATGATTTGATCGTTTTTGTCCCCCTAAAAGGATTCTATGATCTGATTGTACTTCCGCTGTTTCATCATTTTGTAAAGCAATTACTTGACTTTTGAGCTCTTTGCCATGGTAAAACTCTGCTTTCTGAGTGGAGAGAGCTGTGTCCCAAATAACTGGAGTTTTCACAATTGTCAGAGTTATGAGGAGGGCACCCCCTCTATGGCCACCACAAGCTCTGGCACACTAGCGTTCCTCACCCCAGGACCACCACTCAAGACTATGATACAGATCCAAGCAGGTCAAAGCAAAAGTGATTACCCTCTGAAATGGTCACTTGGTCTCCCAAAGATCTGTAGGCCAGGAGCTGCAGAGGCAACCACATGGCAGCAGCTGCAGCCACAGTACTAGCACCACCTCTTGTCCCAACAGCACGGGCTGGACCACACTCTTCTGTCACCCAGTTCCACCAGAGTTCCCTACTGTCCTTTTACTTTCTCTTTTATGTTTATGGTTTGAGAAGTCTGGAAACTGCCACTGCTGCCAGTGATTCACTCTCTTGAAGTCTGCTCTAGCCAGTCTGTGCCACTAGACGGGGCCAACCGGGGTCTGCACCCAGTGGGACTGAGCTTGGATCCCAGCCCTATGTGACATACCTTTACTGTCAGCCTGCCAGGCTGCCTTCAGTGGGAGATTTGTTTGTCTCTATCAGTTTCCGGGTTCTATAGCTCTAAAATTTGTTTAGAGTCATATTTTATAGGTATTGGAGGTGGTTGGAGTGTACCTCAGGAAATTTCCTGCTTTTACTCCATCATCATGACTCTGCACCCCAGACTCCCCCTTTGTCTTTTTCTTCATTTTAATTTTTGTACTAAAACATGCATTTCTATGCTATAGCAGAATAAAATATGATTGTATATGAAACTAAAAATCTATGACACACAACTTGCTATTCCTTTCAAGTATAAGACAAAATTACTATGTACATTAATTGTTTCTTCCCTCCATGCATGCCCTAGAGATGGCTACCATCAGAACCACATAGTCAAATAGGTGTGTGTATGTATGTATGTATGTGTGGGTGTGTGTGTAAAATTACCTGGACATTTTGTATCTTGAACTTCTGTAAATGCCACAATCTGAATGCTTGTTAAATGAACTGGGGAAACATTACATGGGGATGAGAAGACTAGGAGGAAGAGTGTAGTACAAGTGGTTTGTATGCTTTATGACTGTCATGTGGAAAAGGTATTGGAATAGCTGTTTGACCAGAAGGCATAAGAAGCAACCAAAGATTGGAGTTACAGTGTGGCACAAAGGCACATGGTAGGGGATGCCTTGGGAGGCTTTAAGAAGAACTTAGTAACTCCTGAGAATTGTGTGCATTGGATTATATTTTAGTTATGATGTAGAGTAGAAGACTGGAGGTCATTTCTCATCCAAATTCTGTCAGTCTGTGAACTCTTCCTTCAAAGACATTGGCATTCAACTGTCTTTGTGGGCATATAAATATATTTCCAATAACAAATGTCAAAACCATTACTGAAATGAGCATTTTCTTCCTCAGTCACTGAGTTCTCCTTTACTTTCATCACCTCTATATGCTCCTCCCACCCAAGTAAGAAAGTAATATAACCTAATGGAGGACAGTGAGGTGTAGTGGCTGAAAGGCCACCCTTGCAGTCATGAAGACCTGAGGTAAAGTCCAAGAATTTGAGACTTGGTAGTGGTGTGATCAAAGAAAAGTTACTCACAGAATCCCAGTTAACTAACACTGTAAGAAAAAAGGTTACAAATTGCTTGCAGACCTACCTGTAATGGGAATGCAAATTTGGAAGATCTTCCCTGTCCCTAGGCTAAAATGCACCTGAAGCCTGGGGAGGGAGGCTTGTTTGTCAGTAGATACTTCTTGATTGGCCAGTGAGTCAATAAGATTGTTACATTTTCTGAGCCAGGAGAAGGCTATATAAGCCCTGATGTGTAGCTTTGTTTTGGGGACTCACTTTGAGAAGTGTTCTGTGATTTGATCTGAATTCTGGGAAGCCGTTGTTGAGAGTCCCCCGGCTTTGAAAAACCCAGATGTGAAAACCCAGATGTTGACTGGGTATGGATGTAATGGTTGGACAGTTTGGAAAGCTGTCTACTTGATCTGTTAATGTCTTGATAATTCTGTCTGTATATTTTGAAGTTTGGGGTGCTGACCTTTTTCCCCTGAACAAGGTAAACGATATATGTCTGACTGATTAAAGTAAGCTTGTTAACCCATTTTGAGATGCTTTCCTTTAACAAAGCAGATCCAAGAACCTGTATGGGCGGCAAACCTTGAGGATGCTTGGGGTGCTTGCTGCTACACGACCTTAGAGGAAGTTGTTTCCATACTAGATATTCTTTAGACTCAGGAGATCACCGGGATGAACAGCAACAAATCAGAGAAAAGAAAATAAGAATCCCTAACACATAAAGCATATGTTCCAGTGTGTGTGTGTGCGCACGCGTGTGCGTGTGCATGTTTGTGCATGTGTCCGTGTGTGTGAGTGAGTATGTGTGCGCGTGTGTGTGTGTGAGTGTGTATTCAGGGAAGTGGCTCTTGACCTTGAAAAACAAGCAGATGTCTAGAGCATATTGCCAATAGAGACCAAGATTATTTTGATCAGTTATCCGTTGTGACCATGCTCTCTTCCTATAAAGACATAGGAGAGCTGACAAGAATGGTGCCATGCTGAGAAAAACTGAGTGGGTAGGATACTTTTTTTATTATTAGCACGTTTCACTCTATCGAATTCACTCAGTAAAAATTATGACAAAATCTAATCAAAAGAATATATAAAAAAAGGATTGTCACCCTCTTTTCTATAAAATGTTAAATAACTACAACTGTGACTTCAGCGATGATTTACTGCCTATATAAATGAGCAGCCACACCGATAGGCAGATGTCTGATGGCAAGGGGTGATAAATATTCATCAAAATAGCTAATATGAAAACGTTTTCTTCTCGGCCACTTATTCCACTTTACTTCTTTCTACTTGCTGGAGAGGTAGACATATTAAAATATTAATTTTCTGCTTTACTGGAATGATTTTAGAGTCAAGTGCCATTAAAATTCCCGAATGTAAATATGTGAAAGGAGGATATGACTTGCACTAATCCTCTTCATTGCTTTTAAAAAATCTATTTATTTTCCTTTTTCAGCTACTGTTTCAAGTTTGTTTTTTAAAACAAATGCTGAGAAGGTTTATTTGCATGATGTTTAATCCTGCTCAGTCCAACCAAATGCATACATACATGCATATATACACAGTGCATGTATGTATGTACATATATGTGTATTTTGCATATACACATATGCATACATATATATATATAAAGATATTTCTGTTAGTCATTGCAGTCACATCCAACTCTTTATGAACTCATTTGGGATTTCTTGACAAAGATATTGAAGTGTTTTACTATTTCCTTCTCCAGCTCATTTTACAGATGAAGAAACTGCGGTAAACAGAGTTAAGTGAATTGCCCAGGGTCACACAGCTAGTAAGTATGTGAGACTGGATTTGAAATCAGGTCTTCCTTACTAGAATCAGCACATTATAGACAGAGATATGCATGCATGCATATTCATATATGAAAGTATATATATATATATATATATATATATATATATGTATGTGTGTGTGTGCTTGTGTGTGTTTGCATATGTGTATATATGCATATGTTTTTTATATATGCACACATATAATTGAAAAAGCACTACATAGTTTCCACAAAATGATTTAAGATAATTATAAAATATTAACCTTCCCTCTTCATGCTCTCCTCCCAACTTGTAAGGATATATTTTTACTTCCTACATAACATTTTTTTGGAAACAGCATGGCATCTTGGATAAAATCAGCTACTTCAAGTAGGTTTCAGATCTACCTTTATCCATACTGACTTTATAACTTTAAGTACATTACTAATAGTATGTCTTAAGCAGCCAGGCTATGATTGACAGAATACTTACCAATATATGTTAGGACAGGGAGCTGTCCCCTAAGGAACTCCCCTGGACCAATGAAATCAGAGTTTATGTCCAGCAAAAACAGCCTCTGCTTAGCATTTTCTTGGGACTTTCATCTTCTCAAAACAGGCATCATTTTTAAGGGGAAACAAGCTGCAAAGGGTCGAATGTGTTCAGGTTTGTAACCATAGCCTGGGAATCGGGGACAGTGCCCGGGGCATGTGCTTATTGCATGCCAGACTCTATATGATGCTCTTCTCCATCCACCCACATGGAGGATATTGTCCAAGAGAAATGGTAAAATATCTGCTGAAAGAGACTAGGAGTTTTATGGGCTGGACAAATGATATATTGGTACCTCTAAGTAGATGCTAGTGCTAGAAGGTAAGGAATTCTTTCCACTACACAGATTTGATGTTTCAGTTAACACCATCAGAAAGGCTGCTCTTTATGGGTATTTGCTTGGTAGCAGGGGTGCTGCATGCACACATCTTACAGAATTTGTTTGTAGCATTTAATTCACTATACACAAGAAGAAAGGGGGAGGAATAGCTTGAACAGTAGGCAGGAGTCCGGGCTGCTTGATATTTGTGATTGGCACAAAAATCCCTTCTTCATTCTATGATACAACTCTTTTCTCCTTTAAAGATTTAACCATTCACCATGAGGTTATTAATGCAGTAGACATGAAAGGCCCTTCTCACATAGAAACCAATTAAAATGACTTTTGTGCTGATCTATGCAATAAGAAAAAAATCATCCTAAAGTATATTTGCAAATACCTACAATGACCTCAGTATTCCATAGAAAGTAGATGGGTATAGGAGAAAGACTTCTGGACAGTGATTACGAAGCCCTCTGTTTAAGAAAAAATGCAATTTTATAGTGTTTTTTTTTTCACAAATGGCCAATATGTTTCCCACATTGTTTTTGCCCTGGAAGATGTCAGTCCCTTTATGATGGAGACTTTTTTGGGCAGCATTGGGGGTTTGTAACACCAGACTTTTCTGGAAGACAGTAAGCAGGTAATAAATGCACATTGAAAGAAATGGAATAAGGGGAATGTGAAGATATTTTCAAATTAGAAGGCAGGAAATGTGATTTCACTTGTTATCAAATTGTTAACAACTGGGGCTTTCAAAACGTGAAATGGAATATAATTACAAGGTTCATAGGTTTGTTGTGGAGACATTAAACTTAGTACTTGAGCAGCTAATGAAAGTGGTAAAAGAAAGGATAATTTTTTAAAAAAAAGTAAATTACAGATACTTCTTTCTTTTATTAAATTCTTTGTTTACTTTTAGTTTACAAGATTCAATTCCACAATTCCTTGAGTTTCAAATTCTGTCCCCATCCCTCCCAGCTTCCCCACCCCCCACGGCAGCATACAATCATGTATAGGATTTGCAAATACTTTTACGTTAGACATTAGTCAGGTTATAAAGATGGATTGTATCAGATAGAATGAGAAATGGTAAAGAGGAAATAAAATCAAACAAGAAAAAGAAAAAGATCAAGTAGTTTGCTTCAATCTGGATTCAAAATCAGTTCTTTCTAGGTCTTTCTCCGGATGTAGACATCTCTCTCCCTCACGAGTCTTTTGGGATTGACTTATATCCCTGCATTGTTGAGAAGAGTCCAGTCTATCAAAGTTGGTCATCACACATACGTTGTGTCTGTAATTGTGTACAAATTCCTCCTGGTTCTACTCTTCTCACTAAGCATCAGTTCTTTTAAGCCTCTCCAGGTAAATATGAAGACCGCCTGCTCCCCGTTTCTTATAGTGCAATAATATTCCATAACATGCATATACCACAACTTGTTCAGCCATTCCCCAATTGATGGACACCCACTTAATTTCCAATTCTTTGCCACCACAAAAAGAGCTGCTATAAATATTTTTGTACATACAAGTCTTCCTCCCACTTCTATGATCTCTTTGGGATATAGCCAAAGAAGTGGTATTCCTCGGTCAAAGGGTATGAAATTATTTATAGCCCTTTGGGCATAACTCCAGATTGCTCTCCAAAAAGCTTGAATCAGTTCACAATTCCAACAGCAATCCATTAGTGTTCCAATTTGCCCAAATCCTCTCCAGCATTTGTAATTTTCCTTTGTTGTTACCTTAGCCAATCTAACTGGTGAGATGTGGTAACTCAAAGTTGTTTTAATTTGCATTTCTCTGATCAATGGTGATTTAGAGCATGTCTTCATATGCTTATAGATATCTTTAATTTATTTCTTTAAATCTTTCTGTTCATATCCTTTGACCATTTATCAATTGGGGAATGACTTGTATTCTTATAGATCTGACCCAATTCTCTCTATATTTTAGAAATGATTCATTTATCAGAGACATAGGTTGTAAAAATTAGTTACCAATTTTCCACCTCACTCTTAATCTTGGTTACATTGGCTTTGTTTGTACAGAAGCCTTTCAATTTAATGTAATCCAGATTATCCATCTTGCATGTTATAATGCTCTCTAATTCGTGTTTGGTCATAAAGTCTTTCCCTCTCCACAAATCTAACAGGTAAACTATTCCTTGCTTTCTGAGATTGCTTACAGTATCAACCTTTATACCTAGATCATGCAACCATTTAGACTTGATTTTAGTGTATGGTGTTAAATAATGATCTATGCCCAGTTTCTGCCATACTATAATCAAGTTTTCACAGCAGTTTTTGTCAAATAGTGAGTTCTTATCACAAAAACTGGGGTCTTTGGGTTTATCAAACAATAGATTACTATAGTCATTGCCTGCTAAATCTTGTATGCCTAATCTATTCCATTGATCTACTACTTTATTCCTCATCCAGTACCACGTAGTTTTGATGACTGCTGCTTTATAATACAGATTAAAATCTGGTATAGCTAGTCCACCTTCCCTAGCATTTATTTCATTAATTCCCTTGATATTCTGGATGATTTGTTCTTCCAAATGAATTTTGTTACTATTTTTTCTAGCTTTATAGTAGTAGGTTTTTTTTTTGGTAAATTGATTGGTATGGAACTAAACATACAATTTAATTTAGGTAAGAATGTCATTTTCATTATAATAGCTCAACCAAGCCACTTGCAATTGATATTTTTCCAATTAATTCGATTTGACTTTATTTGTGTGAAAAGTGTTTTGTAGTTGTGATCATATAGGTCCTGGATTGGTTTGGCAGGTAGATTACCAAATATTTTATAATGTCTACAGTAACTTTAAATGGGATTTATCTTTCTATCTCTTGCTGTTGAATTTCATTAGAAATATACAGGAATGCTGAGGATTTATGTGGGTTTGTTTTATATCCTGCAACTTTGCCAAATTTATTTATTGTTCTCAAGTTGTTTTTTACTTGATTCTCTAGGATTCTCTATGTATATCATCATATCATCTGCAAACAGTGGTAGCTTGGTCTCTTCTTTGCCTAATTTGATTCCTTTGATTTCTTTTTCTTCTCTTATTGCTACTGCGAACATTTGTTTTATCAGACTGAATAAGAGGGGTGATAGTGGACATCCTTGTTTCACCCCTTATCTTATTGGAAATGCTTCTACCTTATCCCCATTACACATAATACTTTCTGATAGTTTTAAGTAGATGCTACCTATTATTTTAAGAAGGATTCATTTATTTCTATACTTTCTAATGTTTTTAATAGGAATGGATGTTGTATTATGTCAAAGGCCTTTTCTGCATCTATTCAGATAATCATGTGGTTTCTACTAGTTTTATTGTTGATATGAGCAATTAAACTGATGGTTTTCCTAATAATAAAACCATCCTTGCATTCCTGGAATAAATCCAACTGATCAGCATGTATAATTTTTTAGATAAGTTGCTGTAGTCTTTTAGCAAAAATTTTATTTAAAATTTTTGCATCTATGTTTCTGAGGGAAATTGGTGTATAATTTTCTTTCTTTATTTTATCTCTTCCTGATTTAGGTATCAGTACCATATCTGTGTCATAAAAATATGTTAGGACTCTTTCTTCACTAATTTTCCCAAATAGTTTGTAGAGTGTTGGAATCAATTGTTCTTTAAATGTTTGATAGAATTCACTAGTAAATCCATCTGGCCCTGGAGATTTTTGCCTAGGGAGTTCACTGATGGCTTGTTTAATTTCTTTTTCTAAGATTGGGTTATTTAAGTAATTTACTTCCTCTTAAGTTAATCTGGACAACTTATATTTTTGTAAATATTCATCCATTTCATTAAGATTGTCAAATTTATGTGCATACAATTGGGAAAAATAATTCCTAATTATTGTTTTGATTTCCTCTTCACTGGAGGTAGATTCACCCTTTACATTTTTGATACTTATAATTTGTTTTTCTTCTTTCTTTTTTTTTAAACATTGATTAAGGGTCTATCAGTTTTATTGTTTTTTTCCATAAAACCAGCTCTTAATTTTATTTATTAATTAAATAGTTTTCTTGATTTCAATTTTATTAATCTTTCCTTTGGTTTTCAATATTTTTAATTTAGCATTTAATTGAGGATTTTCAATTTGTTCTTTGTCTAAGTTTTTCAATTGCATGTCAAATTCTTTGAGCTCCCTTTTGTCTAATTTAATCATGTATGCACTCAGGGATGTAAAACTTCCCGTAAGAACTGCCTTTAATGCATCCCATCAATTTTGGTATGTTGTCTTGCTATTTTCATTCTCTTGAATGAAATTATTGATTTTTTCTATAATTTCTTGTTTGACCCACTCATTCTTTAGGATTAAATTGATTAATTTCCAATTAGTTTTTAGTCTATCTTTCCATGACCCTTTATTGCATCTAAATTTTTGCATCTTGATCTCGAAGGATGCATTTAATAATTCTGCCTTTCTGCATGGAATTGTTAGGATTTTATTCCCTAGAACATGGTCAATTCTTTTAGTATGTGCCATGAACTGCTGACAAGAAAGTATATTCCTTTTTGATCCCCATTCAGTTTTCTCCAGAGATCTAGCATATCTAGCCTCTCTAAAATTCCATTTACCTCCTTAACTTCATTCTTGTTTATTTTGAGGTTAGATTTATCCAGTTCAGAGAGGGGGTGATTAAGGTCCCCCACTAGTATAATTTTGTTATATATTTCTTCCTCCATTTCCCTTCACTTCTCCTCTAGGAATCTGGATGCCATACTACTTGGTGCATATATGTTAAGTAATGATATTGCTTCATTCTCGATGGTGCCTTTTAGCAGGATATACTTTCCTTCTTTATCTCTTTTAATTATATCTATTTTTGCATTTGCTTTATCTGAGATAAGTATTGCTACCCTTGTTTTTTTTTAATTTAGCTGAGGCATAATAAATTTTACTCCAGCCTTCTAACTTTACCCTGTGGGTATTCCTTTGTTTCAAATGTGTTTCTTGTAGATAGCATATTGTAGTATTATGGTTTTTAATCCATTCTGCTATATGCCTCTGTTTTATGGGAGAGTTCATCCCATTCACAGTCATAGTAATGATGACTATCTGTTTCTTCCCTTCCATCCCATTCCTCCCTGTGCATCTATTTTTTTTTCTTCCTTCTCCCTTCCCCTACTTAAGGGTTTTCCTTTTCACCACCACCTTTTTTGGTGTTCACTCTCAATGACCCCCCCCTTCTTTACCTACCTTCTGCCCTTACTACTATTTCCCTTCCCCTCTAATCCCTCCTTTTTATCCCCCCATACCCTCCTACTACCTATAAGACCCAATAGATTTTTATACTTGTTAGTGTATGTTATTCCCCCTTTCACCCCAAAGCAATGAGAGTAAATTTCATACAGTGCCCCAATCCCTCCCTCCTTTCCCTCTTTTTAATGAGTTTTCATGTCTTTTCACATTAGACTCTTAAACTTAACTGATTATGTTGTCCCCTTTTTGAACCAGAACCAGTAAGAGTAATGTCCAAATGATGTTCCTCTCCCTCTTCTACTATAATGTGTTTTTATGCCTCTTTGTATGGCATAATTTATGTTTTTTCTGTCTCATCCTTTCCTTTTATCCCATTGAAGTCCATTTGAGCCCCTTAATAATGTTTCTTTTTTATCATTATATTAGTTCATTTATACCTACATGCTCTATCTATGTGTAAGCCTTTTAAAGACTATGATAATAATATATATTTTGATATTGACAGTTATCTGCTTCTCATATAGGGATGTGAATATTTTGCTCTTATTGCATCCCAAGTTATGTGCATGTGTGTGTGTGCATGTGAGCATGTATGTATGTGTGAGTGTGTTTTTTTCCTTGTTTACCTTTTTATGTCTTTCTTGAATCTTGTAATTGGAGATCATATTTTCCATTGAGCTCTGGCTTTTTCATCAGGAAAGTCTGGAAGTCCCTTATTTCATTAAATGACCATATCCTTGCCTGAAAGATTATGCTCAGTTTTGCTGGGTTGTTAATCCTTGGTTGCAGTCCTGCTCTTTTGCCCTATGAAATATCAAATTCCAATTCCTCTTATCTTTTAATGTAGAATCTGCTCAGTCCTGTGTAATCCTGACTGTAGTTCTACCATATTTGAATTGTTTCTTTTTGGCTGCTTTCAGTATTTTCTCCTTAATCTTGTAATTCTTGAATTTGGCTATTATATTTCTTGGAGTTTTCAATTTGGGATCTCTTTCAGGAGGAGTCTGGTGAATTCTTTCGAAAACTATTTTATCTTCTAATTCCAAGACTTCAGGACAGTTTTCTCTAACAATCTCTCTGAGGATGTTGTCCAGGCTCCTTTTTTCTTCATGACTTTCCAGTAGACCAATAATTCTTAAGTTATCTCTCCTGGAACTGTTCTCTAGGTCAGTTGTTTTTACAGTGAGATAATTTACACTTTCTTCCATTTTTCAGTCTTCAGGTTTTGTTTGATTGACTCTTGGTGCATCATAGAGACCTGAGCTTCAGTTTGACTGATTCTAATTTTTATTGAATTATTCTCTTCAGTTAGTTTGTGAAGGTCCTTTTTTTATGAAGGTATTTTTTCCAATTATTTCACTAATTTTACTTTTTAAGGATTTGTATCCTTCAGTGAGACTTTTTTTTTCCAATTTGGTCACTGTAGATTTAAATTTGTCTTCTGCCTCCCTAATTTGGTCCTTAAAATTTTTCTTGAGCTCTTCCAAGAATGCTTTTTGGTCTTGAGACCAGTTCATATTTCCTTCTATGGTCTCAGGTGTGAGTATAGAAGAGTCCATGTTGTCCTCTTTATTTGGTTGTTCTTGCTTGCTATAATAAGCTCTAATTGATTTTCTTGCCTTCCCCTTCTCCTTCTCAGCTTCCTTCCTTCCCATTGTAACTTCCTATTTCCTAATTTCTCAAATTGGGAGACAAGTTCCTGGTTGTTGTTTTGTGCTCTGTAGCCTCTGGGTATCTAGATTGAGGCCAAGACCAGGACTTTCAGTGTTTTCCTTCAGTTATGCTGATACTCACAGAGTACTCTGTGGAGGAGTGGGGGTGGTTTGGCCACTTCAGATTTCTGCCTCTATGCCCCTGGGCTACAGCTCAGGCAGGCTTTTGCTGGTTAGGTTAGGTAGGGCTTGTTGGGACCCCTCCTCCTCTTCTCTTCAAACTCCTTGCTGTCTCTGTTATACCCCTTCTCAATGTCTCCCAAACCCGAGGCTATTTCCACTATCTCAGGATTTCACTCTGTGTGGGATACTTATTTTCTAGATCAGGGAGGGGGAATTGGAGCAGCCAGAAATTACTTTGTCATCTTAGCCTTTTGAAAGTCAGGCAGGAGATTTCTAAACTTCCAGGCTGGGGCTGATAGTCCCAGGATAAGCTGCTGTCTCTGCTGGGGGCCTGAGACCTCTCTTACCTGGCTCAAATGGATCCTTCTGTACCATGGTGAGATGCTGGTGAGATGCTGATGAGACGGCTGCAAATTGCCCTTTGGGTGGGTGAGTCCACTGACTGGGGATCCTTCTTTCTCTGCTATAATCTGCTGTCTCATCCAAGCTGCTGCTGTCCCCATGTGCTCTGCTCTCCTTCTAGCCGGACCCATGTGGGCACTTTCCTGGGCTGGATTCTGCCACACTCTGTCTCCCAGTGGATTGTGACACTCCAAAACACATTCAGATTCACTTTTTAAAGTTTAGTAATGGGATTCACAGAGGAGCTTAGAAAAGTTACAGCTTCCATTCTGACATCTTGGTTCCACCCCTCCAGATACCTCTTAACATTTGAAGCTGCTTTGTGGTGCAATGAGCAAGTGGAGTGGGAGTGGGTACTACCTTTCTGTCAGCTAGCAAACATTTTCTGGATTAGCATTTGTTGAGTATGCTGTTAAATGCAAACATTTTACAACATAGTTTGGAAATAGGGGGTCAATCAAGTTCCTTCCAAATAAGACATTCTGTGGGATGCTTGGTGATGCAATGGGCAATCAGGAGTCAAGAGCACCTGACCTCAAATTCAGCCTCAGACCCTAACTGTGTGACCCTGCACAAGTCACTTAACCCTGATTGTCACCCAAATGAATAAATTCTGAGACTCATCATGTGTTGAAATATTACTCCAGGGCTTTGATTTTGATACATATAGTTCATGTAATTTTTTCCAGAATATCAAAGGGGTGATGGAGAACTCTAGCCCAGCAGTTCTACATTCAGTTCTTTCTCCTCTTCAACATGGCATACAATAAAACTGAAGGTGATACAGCCTTTTGGGGAGAAAAAAAATAAAATAAAATCATAATAATGGCTGGTATGTGCACTTGAAAGTTTTCAAAGATCTCTACAATGTTAATTTATTTTATCCTCACAGAAACCCTGGAATGCATGTTTTGTTGTTCCTGTTTTACATATGAGGACACTGAGACTCTTAAATGATATCTCAAGGTCATATCGGCATTATATAAATGAGACTTTATTTGAACTAAGGTTTTCCTAGATCAAAGTTCAGTGCTAGTCACTCTGCTGTGACCACAGAGTCCTGTTTCCATGTCATATAAGCTCCAAGTAGGCAGGGAATGGACAATTTGTTTTCTTTCTCCAAACTCTAGCACAAGGTCTTTCATGTAGTATTTAAAAGTTGTTTGTTGTATTGCATTTATTGTTTAAATTGGAGAAAGAACTATGTAAACCATTTGACTGACATGATCACATTTCCTAGGGATGATCTTTTCTTTCTTGTTCAATTGTTTCAGTAAAATCTGATTTTTTTCCAATTTATTTATTTACTTTTAGCTTTCCACATTCATTCTCCAAGACTTTGAGTTACAAATTTTCTTCCTGTATTTTCCCTACCCCACCCCAAAATAGTGAGCCTACTGAATACCCTTTTCCCAATCTATTCTCTTTTTATCCTCCCTCATTGCCCCCTAACTTTCTAGTAAGGCAAGATGGATTTATTTTTTTAAAGCAGTTGGGGTCATGTAACTTGATCAAGGTTACACTGCCAGTTATTTTGGGTGAGTGTTAAGTATTTGAGACCGGAACCAATCCCAGGTCTCCTGACTCTAGGGCCAGCACTCTTACTCACTGCACCACCTGGTCATCCCACAAGATGGATTTATATATCCCAGTAATGGTATATCTTATTTCCCAGTTGCAGGTAAAAAAAATTTTTTTCAAACATTTGTTCTCAAAACTTTAAGGTCCAGATACTTTCTCTTCTGCCCTCCTCACCCACCCCCACTGGGAAGATAAGCAATTCAATATAGCTTGTACATGTGTAGTTACACAAAACATTTCCATAGTAGTTATATTGTGAAAGATTAACTGTAATTCACTCTATCCTATCCTGCCTCCCACTTACTCAGTTTTCTCCTTTGATCCTGTCCCTTTTCAAAAGTGTCTACTTCTACCTACCTTCTCCCCCAATCTGCTCTTCCCTTCTATCACCCCCCTCTTATCCCCTTCACCCCTACTTTCCTGTAGGGTAAGATACCCAATTGAATGTGTATGTTATTCCCTCTTTAAGGCAAATTCAATGAGAGTAAGGTTGACCCCTTTCCTATCAGCTTCCTGCTCTTCCCCTCCATTGTAAATGTTTTCTCTTGCCTCTTTTAAATGAGATAATTTGCCCTATTCTATTTCTCCCTTTCTCCTTCTCCCAATATATTCCTCTCTCAACTCTTAATTTTATGTTTTTTAGATATCATCCCTTCGTATGCAACTCATCCTTTACCCTCTGTCTATGTATACATGTACATACATATGCACACACTCACATATACGTTTATATACACATTAACCCTCCTATACATATGTTTATATGTATGTATACACACACAGATATACATATACACACACGTATATATTTACTTCAACTATCATCATACTGAGAAAAGCCTTATGAGTTACAATTATAATTTTTCCATGTAGGAATGTAAATAGTTCACCCATAATAAGTTCCTTATGATCACTTTTCCCTGTTTACCTTCTCATGTTTCTTTTGCATCTTGTATTTGAAGGTCTAATTTTCTGTTCAGCTCTGATCTTTTCATCAAGAATGCTCAAAATTGTCTATTACATAGAATGACCATATATTCCCCTGAAGCATTATACTCAGTTGTGCTGAATTGGTGATTCTTGGTTTTAGTTCTATCTCCTTTGACCTCTGGAATATCGTATTGCAAGCCCTTCAATCACTTAATGTAGAAGCTGCTAGGTATTATGTTATCCTGATTGTGTTTCAACAATAGTCAAATTGTTTCTTCCTGACACCTTGGAATATTTTCTCCTTGACCTGGGAGCTCTGGAATTTGTCTGTGATATAACTAGTAGTTTTATTTGGGGGATCTTTTTCGAGAGGTAACTTTTGAATTCTTTACATTTTTACTTTGTCCTCTGGTTCTAGAATATCAGGGCAATTTTGCTTAATAATTTCTTGAAAGATGTCTAGGATCATTTTTTGATCATGGCTTTCAGGCAGTTCAATAATTTTTAAATTATCTCTCATGCATCTATGTTCCAGGTCAATGATTTTTCCAATCAGACATTTCACATTGCCTTCTATTTTTTATTTGTTTGGATCTGTTTTATAGTAACTTGATTACTCATAAAGTCATTAGTTTCCAATTGTTCCAATAAAATTTTGAAGAAGTCATTCTCTTCAATGAATTTTTGAAAATCCTTTTCCATCTGGCAAATTGGGCTTTTTAAGACATTCTTTTCTTCATTGAATATTTGGTCCTCTTTTGCCATTTGGGTTCGTCTATTTTTTAAGTTTTTATTTTTTCTGGCATTTTTATAGGTCTCCTTTAGCAGACTGTTGACTCACTTTTCATGATTATCTTGCATCATTCTCATTTCTCTTCCCAATTTTTCCTCCACTTCTCTTACTTGAGTTTCAATATCCTTCTTGAGCTCCTCCATGGCTTGTAACCAGTTAATAATTTTCTTGGAGGCTTTTTATGCAGGAGTTCTGACTTTGTTGTCTTCCTCCCATTCTATGCTTTGTTCCTTTTTATGCCAAAAAAGTGTTCTGTGTTTTGTTTGTGCTTCCTCTGCTTGCTCATATTGCCAGCCAGTTACTTGACTTTTGAGCTTTTTGCCATGGTAGAACTCTGCTTCCAGATTTCAGAGAACTACTTCCCAGAGTACTGGGGTTTTTGTAGCAGCTGGAGCCATTAGGTAGGTGCCCTCTCTTCAGCTCCCAGAAGCTTTGGCACAGTTGTCACACACTCCAGCGCCACCATCCAAGACCACTGTCCAGATCCAAGCAGGTTAAAGCAAGAGGGATTACCCTCTGAATGGTTGCTTCTCCCCCCCCCCATAATCTGTAGGCCAGGAGCTCTGGAAGCAGCGATGCAGCAGCAACTGCAGCTGCTGCACCTCCACTACCTCTAGCCCTGGGGACAGGGGCCAGATCAAGCTCTTCTCCACCCAGTTCCAACAGAGTTCCTGACTGATATTTTACTTTCTTTTTGGCATTTATGGTTGAGAAGTCTGGAAACCACCACAGCTGCTGATGATTCACTCTTCTGATGTCTACTCTAGCCTCTACTGCTCAGGACCACCCTGTGGCTGGAACTGCACAGATCATGTGAGACTGCACTTGGCTCCCACCTCTGTGTGATAGACCTTTCCTTTCAGCCTGCCATGGTGCCTTCAGTGGGAAATGTGTTTCTCTCTTACTTTGTGGGTCCTTTAGCTCTAAAATTTGTTTAGAGTCATTTTTACATATATTGAAGATAAGAGCTGGAGCCTCGCAGAGGTCTAGTTTCTACTCCACCATCTTCTCTCTGCCTCCCCGCATCTGATTCTTCATGACCACATTTGGGAGTTTATTTTTCTTTTCTTTTCTTTTTTAAGCAATCAGGGTTAAGTAACTTGCTCAAGGTTACACTGCCAGTTATTATTTCTGGGTGTGGTGCTAAGTATCTGAGCCCGGATTTTGATCCAGGTCATCCTGACACTCTTACTCGCAGTGCTACCTGGCCGCCCCACATTTGGGATTTTCTTAACAAAGATACTGGAGGAGTTTGCAATTTCCTCCTCTAGCTTATTTTAAAGGTGAGGTGACTGAGTGAAACAGGTATAAGAGACTTGCCCAGGGTCACATAGCTAGTATGTATCTGAAGATAGATTTGAAGTCATGTCTTACTGACTCCCAAGTTTGTCACTTTAGGCAATGAGCTAGACTTGCTTTTGGAACCTCAGTGATGGAGGCAGCTGGTAGTGCAGAGGATAGATGGTTGGGCCTAGAGGCAGGAAGATCCGAGTTCACATCCTCCCTCTGATGCTCCTTGACTTGTGGCTCTTTGCAAGTCACTATTATCTCTCTCATGCTCAGTTTCCTTATTTGTAAAGTGCTGACAAAATTTGAGCCAGCCTGCCAGTAGTGTGGGGATGAGACAAAGTCCTTAGCTCAGTGTCTCGATTATTGCATCATTTAAGTGTCAGATATTATTGCTGTTATTACTGTGCCCCAGGCCACCCACTTCATGTTGGGAGAGCTCTATCTAACTCCTATAAGGTTTCCGTTGTGGTAAGCAAATATCTGCTTCATGTTATTTCTACCCATTACTCTTTTTTTTTTTTTTTTAGCAATCAGGGTTAAGTAACTTGCTCAAGGTTACACGGCCAGGTGTTTCTGGGTGTGGTGCTGAGTGTCTGAGCCCGGGATTCGATCTCCAGGTCGTCCCAACACTGGAGCCGGTGCTCTTACTCGCTGAGCCACCTGGCCGCCCCTAAGCAATTGGGGTTAAGTAACTTGCTCAAGGTTACACAGCCAGGTGTTTCTGGGTGGGTGCTAAGTGTCTGAGCCCGGGATTCGATCTCCAGGTCTTCTCAACACTGGAGCCGGTGCTCTTACTTGCTGTGCTACCTGGCTGCCCCTACCCATTACTCTTGACTCTTCCCTGTGGCGTCAAGTAGTAGTGCCAACTAGGCAATGGGTGGGCATGGAGGAGGAGCAGGACTCAGAATGCCTAAGCATCTGGCCAGATTCTGACAATTGTGCCCAGGGTTTTGGGGATCAGAGAATCCACTTCGAATATTTGCATACATGCTTCCAATGTAAGGCTTTAGAAGTAGTTAATACATTATTTATGGTTACTTAGTCATTTTTATTTTGATAAAATAAACTTCATTGTGCCCCAAAGCCAAGTTAAAGTCTGTGCCCTGAGGGTTTTTTTAATTTGCATGATCAGTTAGATGACAATGAGGTGTTTCCTGCCTGATTCTCTAAATGAACAAACTGAAGAGAAAGAAAGCATGCGGATGACTGACATCATTGTACCTGGTTCTTCACTGCCATCTGTGACTCTTCTTTTTCTTCTCCACATCATCTTCCACATCGCTGTCAAGATTACTTTTCCCAGCCACAAAATTTCCACATGTTCTTTGTTACCTCTAGGATCAGAAACAGTTACAATAAAAACAACATGAGCAAGCTCTTTGTCTGGCATTTAAAGACCTTCACAAGTGACCTCTCACCTACCTTTCTTCACCCAGAATATTTCCCATGGTGCTCTTTTTGGTGTGGTCAAACTGACCTTCTTGCTGGTCCTAACCCATGACATATCATCTCCCACCTCTATGCCCTTGCACATAATATTCCCTCCATGGACTCCTTCCTCACTTCTGCCTTTTAGAATCCTTGCTCTCCTAACAAATTCAGCTCAAGGACTTCCTCCTTTGTTGTTGTTTTTTAGTCATTTCAGAACCTTTGTTATCCCATATGAGGTTTTCTCCACAAAGATACTGAAGTGGCTTGCTGTTTCATTTTCCAACCTCTTTTACAGATGAGGAAACAGATCCAAACAGCATTATGTGACTTTCCCAATATAACATAGCTAGTGTCTTGGACCAAATTTGAATTGAGCTCTTTCTGACTCCAGAACAGATACTCCATCCACTGCAACACCACTTGTGGCTTTTCAGGATCTGAGAACAGTTTTGAACAGTTAGTTGTCATTTCTTTCTCTCATCTAGTTTTGATCAGAGCAAAATTGTCCAAATTGATACTATTTAGTTCCTTTTCTAGTATGACTGAAAGGAGGAATGGGTGAATGAATATAATTTATCTATGACTTACTATATGCAAACTGTGAATCCTCATGTTAAAAGTAAGACATTCTCTATCCTTGACTTAACATTTTAATTAAAGGAGACAATACATGCAGGGAAATTTTGGCTAGGAAATGTCAAAGTCATAGTAATAATGAATAAAACTATAGGGTATGTGATTGTTGATGGACCTGTTACAGAACTAATGATGATTATGATTTTATTATTTTTCCTAGATGAGAAAATGGAAGGCAGGAGCAGTGAGGTACATGGTGAAAGGACAAGACATTTCTGAGCATGTCTACTTACTTCTCAACAGAAAGTGATATTTTAATTTAGAGTACCAATAACTAAGGCAATATTCATCTGCCCATAGAATGTTTATAGACTAGAATATTTAGAGTTATACACTTTCAGTTGTTAGCTTTTTCCTTGTTCCATGGAGTTGCATATTTGCAAAATTGTTCAAGTATCAAAAGAAACATGAAATGTGCAATTTGAGAGACATCTCTGCTCCAAATGTTCATATGGACTACTTTTGCCTGAATGGTGGTAGAGCCTTCACAGCTCATATTAGTCTGGTTAGTCACAGTTGGACACACAAGTACCTTAGACCTGACATAATGATGCCACTTTTTTCCTCTTTGAGCACAAAGAAAAGCAACCAACTACCAATTTGTTCTTGAAAAGTAGATACAACGGTGACAGTCTATCCAATTTGGTGGTTTCTTGTTTTCATACAGCATAGACTTGAAAAATTAAGGATCAACTCCATGTTATCTGGAGATAACACAATAGAACTCTATGGGGATTGTGATGACATTTAATCTCACTTCCAGCTTCACTTTCAGGACAGAGACTAGTACTTTTTTTCCCCATAGCTAAAGAAGTTATGGCAGAGTTGTAAAGGAGTTAATCATTAAAAACAAGACTATGTTGAATGATGAGTCTCTAATATTGACCAGTGAGTTTCATGAAAATGTTGAAAAGTGTGATTTTACAATGACCATAATTATTCACGTTTCTGAAGACAAGGCTGTGAAATCACTTCTTAGCATGCCTCTGAATACCTCTTGTACAAAAACCCTTTTTTCTTCACACTGACTGAAAGAAAAAAAACAACAAACACTAACAAACCCGAATACAAAGGAGACACAAACTTAATGTGAACCAGAAATAATTGCTTAAAATCAAATTTGGACCATAAAATTTAGAGAAAGGGAATTGGCTATAGTCATATTATAAGGGAAAGGATCTTAACTCTATCATTGGAGGGCCTGAGTTTGATTTTTAGTCTACTCTTTGTTTTCTAGGTAATGATGGAGAGTTCACTTGGCCTCTCACCATCACTTCCTTCATCTGAAAAAAAAGGGGGGATCTGACTAGTAAGTATGTGATCCAAATTATATGGTCTATCACACAGAAGAGGAAAAGAAGGAGGTGTCAGTAAGGTAAGACACCGTTGAACTTTATTGACAGAGAAGATTATGGAGTTTCCTTTCTGCAAGAATATAAGAACTGATTAGCGCTTCAGCTTTATGTTTCAACCTTTTGCAATATGGCTCTGATGTGAATTTCCTAATTTTTTTTTAATAAGCAGTGCCTGGGAATGGAACCCACCCTCTCTTTTAACCTACCTCTGAGGATACATGGTTGTCTTTAAGGCTAGGTTTATATATAACTTCATATAGGAAGCTTGTAGTGAATTCTGTATGTTATGGATTACTCTCCACCAAATTGCCATTCATATATCTCTATATCATCCCTTGCCTTGCCTTCCTTTCTTTTCTTTCTTCCATTCTCTTCCCCATCTCTTGAATGTGACCCCTTCTCTCCTCTGGTATTGCCACCAACCTGGTGCAGGCATTAATCTGCAGACCTTTGTATTATTTCTACTGCCTGCTTGTTGATCTCCCTGACTCATGTCCTTCCCCAGTTCCATTACTAACTCCTTTCACTCAAAAAGTGGTTTTCCAAAAACACAGGTTTTACCATGCCATTTCCCTATTCAACAGACTACAGGGCAACTCTATCACCACCAGGATCAAATAAAATATCCACAGTTTTTATACCTTGAATATTTCCAGAAGATTTGGATATAGTGACATTGCTCTCCTGGCTGTTCTCTGAGCAAGGCACCCCATCTTCCAGCTTCAGGTATTTTCTCTGTCAGTCTCCCATGGCTGTAATATTTTCCTTCCTCATTTCTACCTTCAGGCTTTTAGTTGTTGTTGGTAAGTTACATAGGCCTTTTCGTGACTGGATTTAGGATTTTCTTGGCAAGGTATTGGAGTGGCTTGCTATTCTACAGCTCATTTTATATATGAGGAAAATGAGATAAACAGGATTACCTGATTTTCCCAGAGTCACACAGTAAGTGTCTGAGAGCAGTTATGAACATAGGCAGATGTGCTGCCTAGATGCCCCAGGGATTCCCTAGCTTCACTCAAATAACATCTAAAATCCCACCCTCTCCAGGAACATGTACTCATGCCTTTTAATTCTAAACCTTCCCTCTATTGATTATTTCTTATTTATCCAATTTATACCTTGTTCATACACAAGTGTTTCCATGTTATCTTCTCCATTAGATTGTCAACTTTTCTAGGGATGTAGCTGGGTTTGCCTTTTTGTTTTGCTTCCCCAGTACTCAGTGCCTACCACATAATTAGGCATTCAATAAATGCTTGTTGACTGACAGATTATTGTATTCCCCCAACAAGATATAAGTTCCTTTGAGTCAGGGACTTCCTTTTTAATTTTATCTGAATTCCCAATACTTAGCACAATGCCTAACTAATAGTAAGTATTTTCAAAGGCTCTATCTATATATCTACCTTTTCAGTTCTCAATAGGAAGTAATATTTGTACTATTTAGGAACAGGCATATATGTGTATGTGTGTATGTATATAAAT
Organism: Petaurus breviceps papuanus; assembly: GCF_028583685.1. Lineage (NCBI taxonomy): Eukaryota > Metazoa > Chordata > Mammalia > Diprotodontia > Petauridae > Petaurus > Petaurus breviceps. The sequence continues at coordinate 2,668,979 of NW_027185850.1, read as the reverse complement.
GTGTTTATGTGTAAAATTTTAAAGTAATATTTAATATAATTTATTTTCTTTTTCTTTACTATCTTTCCATTACTGTGCCACAGAGAACCACAACATATAAAATTACATATTTTAATTTTTTCCAACTACATGCAAAAACAAATTATGAATTTTTAAGTATCTAAATGCTCTCCTTCTATCCTTTCCTATTCCCTTATTGAGAAGTCAAGCAATTTGATACAAGTTGTAGTTGTGAATCATGTGAAACCTATTCCCATATTAGATATGTTGTCAAATAAAACATGGACAAAAATAAAGTTTTAAAAAGTATACATTGATATTCCTTCAGACTCTATCATTTCTTTCTCTGAAATATCCCACTTGTCACTTCTTATAGCACAAAAATATTCCATCACAATCATATAACAGAGCTTGTTTATCCATTTCCCAAAGTATAGGCATCCCTCCAATTAACAATTCTTAGCCACTGTAAAAAGAACTGCTAAGATCACACCTAACAGATTGGCTAACATGGCAAGATAGGACAATCATAAATGCAAGAGAAGACGAGGGGAAATTGGAACCCTAAAGCATTGTTGGTGGAAATGTGAACTGATCCAACTATTCTGGAGAACAATTTGGAACTATGCCCAAAGGGCTATAAAAATGTCCCTATCCTTTGATACAGCAATACCACTTCTAGGGCTGTATCCCCAAGAGATCATAAAAAGAGGGAAAGGACCCATATACATATTTACATTTATATATAATATTTATAGCAGCTATTTTTGTGGTGGCCAAGAACTGGAAATTGAGGGGATGCCCATCAATTGGGAAATGACTGAATAAGTTGTGGAATATGAATGTAATGGAATACAATTTTGCTATAAGAAATGATCAGCAGGTAGACTTCAGGACAACCTGGAAAGATTATATAAACTGAAGCTGAGTGAAGTGAGCAGAACCAGGAGAACATTGGACACAGAAACAGCTACATTGTATGATGATTGACTTTGTTAGACATAGCTCTTCTCAGTAATGCAAGAACCTAAAACAGCTCTAAAAGACTCATGATGTAAAATGCTACCCACATCCAGAGAAAGAGATTGAGAGTCTGAATGCAGATGGAAGCATACTATTTGTTCTTTTTCCTTCTTTCTCATGTTTCCACTCATTCTTTGTAATTCTTATATAAAACATGAACAATGTGAAAATATGTTTAATAAGAATGTATATGTAGATCATATACCAAAATGCATGCTGTCTTGGGGAGGAGGGAGGAGTGGGAACTGTAGAAAATTTGAAACTTACAGAAGTGAATGTTGCAAAGTAAAATTAAATGAATTTGTTTAAAAACAGTTAGTACTAAAAATAAATAATTATGAATTAAAAAGTTTCTATAATGTATTATAAAGTAGTATTTATCAAAAGAATCTGGCATTGGCTAAAATTAAAGTGGTGGATCAGATCTTTCTCTGGAGGCAGATAGTATTTTTCATCATATTTCCTTTGCAATTGTCTTAGATCATTTTTTAATTTTTTTAATTTTTCAAATGCTTTATTAAGTTCTGATTTACATCATTCGTTTCCTCCAGATTTCGTGTTACAAATTTTCTCCCCATTTTTCCCCTACCCATCACCCCCAAAAAGGAGTCCCACAGGATATCCCCTCCTCCAATCTGTATCTTAGATCAATTTTTAATGAAAATAGAAATGACATAGAAAGATGATCATTGTGCACTCTTGCTGTTACTATATACAATTTTCTCTTAGTTGTACTCATTTCACTCTTCAATATTTCATACATATATTTATGTTTTCTAAGATTATCAAACTCATAATTTCTTATAACACAATAGTATTCCATCACAATCATATACACTATTTTGTTCAGTTATTCCTCGAATGATGGTCACCCCAGAATTAACAATTCGTTCTAACCCCAGAAAGAGCTTCTATAAATATTTTTGTACTTATAGATCCTTTTACTATTTTATCTCTGTGTGATACTGACCTAATGGGGTGAAAGGGCATACACTGTATTATAGCCTTTTCAGTGCAATTCAAAATTGCTCCAGAATGTTTGGATCAATTCACAACTCCACTAACAATGCAGTAGTATCCCAATTTTCTCACATCCCCTCCGAAATTAGTCATTTCCCTCTTCTTTCATATTAGCTGATCTGATCAGTGTGAACAGGTACATACCTCAGAGAGGCTTAAATTTTCATTTATCTATTCAAGAGTGATATGCAACATTTTACATTTTTATATGACTATAGTTTTCATTTCTTCTGAAATATGATTATTCACATCTTTTGGCAATTTATCAATTGGGGAATGGCTTTATATTCTTACAAGTTTGACCCAGTATGCTATTTATTTGAAAAATTAGTCCTTTAGAGAAATTTTCTGTATTTATTCTTAATTTTCTGTTTTCCTTCTAAGCTTTTTTACATTGGTGATGTTTTTGCAAAAAACTTTTAAAATGAAATATTAAAAAAATACTCATTTTATATCCCAAAGTGTTCTCTCCCTCTTGTAAGATCACTCTGTATATCTCACAGGCAAACTATCATATGCTCCACTAATTGGCTTATGGAATTACCCTTTATGTCTAAATCATGTAAAGCACTCTTCTATTTCCTCTAGTTAATAAATTAGTTCCTGTCATTCATGGTCACAATCATGATTGCTAATTGTATTTCCCTGCATCCTACATTTCCTCTCTGTTTATCCCTTTATCTCTCCTCCTCTCCTTTCACTGTTTTTTCTCCAATGTGTAGAAATGGAAAATGATGTATAAAAACTCACTGAGCAAAGTAATTACTTAAAGAATAGAATTGGGAAATAGAAGCTAATGACTCCATGAGGAAGCAAGAAAAAATGAAAATAAAAAATTGACACACTTTCCTCAATCTTACCTTTCTTCTCTCAAACTCTTCTTCTATTAACCACCTCCCCTCCTACTTCCCTGTATGGTAAGGGATACATTTTTATACACAACTGAGTATGAATGCTATACTCTTTCTGAGCCAAATAAAATTTGAGTAAGGTAGAAATACTGCCAGCCGCCCACCTACCCATCTTCCCATTCATCATGAAAAAAATCTTTTGTGCCATGTTTATGTGATATAATTTACCATGTTCTATTTCTTCCTGCCCCCTTCTCCCAGTGTATACCTCTTTCTCAACACTTAATTTTACTTTTTTAATATAATTTCAAATAGGTATCTCATATCTGTGTCCAATGCATAGTTGTAAATTCCCTAATGATGATAAAGTTCTTAGGAGTTACAAGTACCATCTTCCAATGTAGAAATATAAAGAGAGGGGCAGAGTCAAGATGGCAGAGCAGAAATAGAACTTTCATGCGGCTCAGGTTCCAAGTCCTCCAATTCATGTAAAAAATGACTCTAGACAAACTTTGGAGCTACAAAACCAACAAAATGACAGATAGAATGTAACCTCCTGCTGAAGACAGCCCAGCAGGCCAGCAGGAAGGGGCCAGCACAGCACCCTGGGAGCCTGGCCCAGCCCTTTTGAATCTTGAGGTTTTAGCAAGCTGGAGGGACTTCAGATCACCAGCAGCTGTCAGAGTATCGAGAATTATCAACACATAGATCCTAAGGAACATTTGAGATGTCAGTGCATTGTGGACTTTGAGATCTGGTAGTTTGGGAGTGGGGTCCTGCCTTTGCCCACTGGAGGGAGAAACCACTGAGGTGCTGTGGCCATGCATCCACCATCATATGGCAGCTTCATCTCCTGGCTTGCAGATTGTAGGGGCAGCAAGCAACCAGTCTGTGGGGTAATTGCTCTTGCTATAACCTGCTTGGATCTGGATTGTGGTCTAGTGTGGAGGTCCTGGGATCCGTGACCAGCTTGCTAGATTGTGGGGAGGCTCAAAGAGGGCACCAAATTAAATTTTCCAACAGCTGTAAAAAACCCAGAAATTGGGACAAAGCTCTCCTCTCTGCAAGCAGAGATCCACCGTGGCAAAAACATAAAAAGTAAAATAATTGAGTGGCAACATGAACAAGCAAAGGAAGCAAAAAAAGCAGAGCAATACTAATTTAAACTCTTATTTTGGGGACAAAAAGGATCAAAGCATTTAACAGGAGGAAGACAGAGAAGACAGAATTCCTGTACCAAAAGTTTCCAAGAAAAATATGAGCTTGTTACAGGCCATAGAGGAACTTAAGAAGGATGTTGGAAACCAAATGAGACAAGTGGAGGAAAATTTGGGAAGATGAATGAGAATGATGCAAGAAAACTATGAAATGAGAGTCAACAACCTGACTCATGAAAATAACACCTTAAAATATAGACTAACTAAAATAGCAAAAGAGGATCAAAAAAGCAATGAGGAGAAGAATGTCTTAAAAAGCCAAATTTACCAGATGGAAAAAGAATCTGAAAAGCTCACTAGATAGAATCATTCCTTCAGAATTAGATTGGAGCAAATGTAAGCTAGTGACTTTATCAGAAATCAAGACACTATTAAGCATATCCAAAGAAATGAAAAAATAAAAGGCAATGTTAAATATCTCATTGGAAAAACAACTGACCTGGAAAATAGATTCAGGAGAGATAATTTTAAAAATTATTGGACTTGGACTACCTGAGAGCCATGATAAAAAAAAAGAACTTAGAAATCATGCTTCAATAAATTCTCAAGGAAAATTGCCCTGATGTTTTAGAACCAGAGTGAAAAATAGATATAGAAAGAATCCACTGAATACCTCCTAAAAAGATCCCCAAAAGAATACTTCTAGTGATACTAAAACCAGGTTCCAGAATTTCCAAATCAAGGAGAAAATATTTCAAGCAGCAAGGAAGAAAGAATTTAAATATTGTGGAAACACAATCAGGATAACAGAGGATCTGGCAGCTTCTACACTAAGTGATCAAAGGGCTTGGAATATGATATTCTGGAGGTCAGTGGAGCTGGGATTTAAACCAAGAATCACTTACCCAGCAAAACTTAGTATAATGTTTCAGGGGAAAAAAAGTCAATCAATGAAATAGAGGATTTTCAAGCATTCTTGATGAAAAAAAAATATGAGTTGAAAAGAAAATTTGACATTCAGATACTTGAAAGAAGAGAAGCATGAGAAGATAAACAGGGAAAAGAAATCATTAGTAACTTCTCAAATTTGAACTATTTACTTTCCTAGCTGGAAAAATGATAATTGTAACTTTTGAAACTTTTCTCAGTATGAGAATAGTTGAAGGGAATAGAAATATACATAATGTGTTTATGTGTGTATCTATGTATATGTATAAATATGTGTAATACATATATGTGTATATATGTATACATATGTCACTCTCCACATTTATACATATATGTGTCTATATATGAGGGTGTATGGGTATATGAATATATGTGTGAGTATGTGTATATATGTGTACAGGTATACATAGATAGAGGGCTCAGGACCAATTTAACAGGAAGGGATGATACATAAAAGGTGAAATTAAGAGGTGAGAGAGGAATATAATGAGAGGATATGGGGAGAGGCAGAATGCAGTAAACTAATATAGAAGAGGCAAGGGAAAACTGTTACAATGGAGGGGAATAACAGGAAGGCAAAAGGGAATGAGTCAACCTTATTCTCATTGAATTTAAGTTAAGGAGTGAATGACATACAGTAAATAGGGTATCTCACCCTACAGGAGAGTAGGGGGGAAGGGAATAAGAGGCGGGATAATGGAAGGGAGGGCAGACTTAGGGGGAGGGAAATTGGGGGCACCCACTTTTGTAAAGGGACAGGATCAAAATACAGAATAGAACAAGTGGGAGGTGAGATAGGATGGAGGGAAATATAATAAAAAATATGTCTTTTACAACATATCCACTATGGAAATGTTGACCTGTAATGAATTGCTTATCTTCCCATTAAGGGTGGAGGGAATGGAACTCAAAGTTTTAAAATCAAATGTGTGTTTGTGGGTGTGTGGGTGTGTACACACACACACACATACATATATATATTATTACTATTAATTATTAAAATTATTTTTACATGTAATTTGGAAATAAGATATACAGGTACTGGGGCATAAAGATCCACTGTGCCCTAATGGAAAATTGGGAGTGGGGGTGGGGGAATGTATGGGAGACAGCAGATAGGAGGAGGGGATGTCCAGCGGGATCGCTATATTGGGATGGTGGGTAGGGAGAAAATGGAGAGAATATTTATTACTCAAAATCTTGTGGAAATGAATGATGTAAACTAGAAGTTTATAAGGCCTTTGATAAAGTAAAACACAGGAATGTTTATACACACTATCCTTATTCAACTCCTTTTTTCCCCTTTGTTCACATTTTCATGCTACTTTTGAGTCTTGTATGTGACAGATAAATTATCTTTTTCAATTCTGTTCTTTTAATCAGCAATGCTTGAAACTCCTCTTTCATTAAATATACATATTCCCATGAAAAATTATACTCAAGTGATTCTTGCCTGTAATTCTAGCTCTATTGCCTTCTAAAATATTGTTTTCCATATCCTCTAAACTTTTAGTGTAGAATTACTAAACATTCTGTTTAGTAGTTCTCCTGGCTATAGATCCATGGTATCTGAATTGTTTCTTTTTGACTGTAATGTTTTCTCCTTGAACTGGCAGCATCGGAATTTCTCTAAAATATTCTTGGGGTGTTGTGATCATTTCAGAATCTTTTCTTTTCTTTTTTTTAATGCTTTATTAACTTCTGATTTACATCATTCGTTTCCTCCGGATTTTGAGTTACAAATTTTCTCCCCATTTTTCCCCTACGCACCGCCCCAAAATAGCAGTCCCAAAGGATATCCCGTCCTCCAATCTGCTCTCTCCCATATTTTCTCCCATACCCCTTTCGACTTTTCCAGTGGATCTCTATGCCTCATTGCCTGTATATCTTATTTATGAATTACATGTAAGGTGGTATTAATAATAGTATTTATATATATATGTACACACATACATACATTATATATGTATATATATATATATGAATATTTTATTTTAAAACTTTGAATTCCAGATTCATTCCCTTCCTTCCTTGTCACCCACACTTACTGGGAATATACGCAGTTCAGTATAGGTTGTACATGTGTGGCTAATGCAAAACAATAACATAGTAGATATATTGTAAAACACTAACTATATTTCCCTACCTCGTATCCTACCTCCCACTTGTTCTATTCTCTACTTTGATCCCATCCCTTTTCAAAAGTGGGTGCTTCCAACATCCCTCACCTCTAGTCTGCCCTCCCTTCCATCATCCCCCCTCTCATCCTCTTCCCCTCCCACTCTCCTGGAGTTAGAGATACCCTATTTAGTGTATATTTCACTCCCTCCTCAAGCCAAATTGAATGGGAATAAGGTTGACCCATTCCTTTTTGCCTTCCTATTCTTCCCCTCCATTGTAACCATTTTCCCTTGCCTCTTCTGTATGAGATAGTTTACCCCAATATGCCTATTGCCATCTTCTGTCATTATATTCCTCTCACTTCTTAATTTCACCTTTTAAGTATCATCCCTTCCTGTTAAATTGGTCCTGTGTAGCTATATATACTTGTAAACATGTATATACACACATTCACATATGTATTCATATGCCCATACACCTATATATATATGTGTGTGTATATATATATTCCCTTCAACTACTGAGAAAATTTTCATAAGTAACAATTATTGTTTTTCCATGTAGGAATGTAAATAGTTCAACTTTGACAAGTTCCTTATGATTTATTTTCCCTGTTTACCTTCTCATGCTACTCTTGCTTCTTGTAACTGAGTGTCAAATTTTCTATTCAACTCTGGTTTTTTCAGCAAGAACGCTTGAAAGTCCTCTATTCCACTGAATGACTATATTTTCCCCTGAAAGATGATACTGAGTTTTGCTGGATAGGTGACCCTTGGTTTAAATCCCAGCTCCTTTGCCCTGCGGAATATCATATTCCAAGCCCTCAGTGTAGAAGATGCCAGATCCTGGGTTATCCTGATTGTGTTTCCACAATATTCAAATTGTTTCTTCCTGGATTCTTGTAATATTCTCTCCTTAATCTCGGAATTCTGGAACCTGGCTATAACATTCCTAGAAGTTTTCTTTTTGGGATCTTTTTCAGGAGGTGATCGGTGGATTCTTTCAACCTCTATTTTGCCCTCTTGTACTAAAACATCAGGGCAGTTTTCTTTGAGAACTTCCTGGAGGATGATTTCTAGGTTCTTACTTTGGTCATGGCTTTCAGGTAGTCCAATAATTTTTAAATTATCTCTCCTGGATCTATTTACCAGGTCAGTCGTTTTTCCCATGAGATATTTCACATTGCCTTCTATACTTTCATTTGTTTGGATCTGTTTAACAGCTTCTTGATTTCTCATAAAGTCATTAGCTTCCATTTGCTCCAGTCTAATTCTGAAGCAATGATTCTCCTCATTGAGCTTTTGAGATTCTTTTTCCATCTGACAAATTTCGTTTTCTAAGGCATTCTTCTCCTCATTGCCTTTTTGAGCCTCCTTTGCCTTTTGAGTCAGTCTGTTTTTTAAAGTTTATTTTCCTTTGTCAGGCTGTTGACTCTCATTTCATAATTTTCTTGATTTGTTCTCATTTCTCTTCCCAATTTTTCCTCCACTTCTCTTATCTGCTTCTTAAGGCCCTCTATGGCCTTTTACCAGCTTGTATTTTCCTTTGAAGCTTTTGGTGCAGGAGTTCTGACTTCAGAGTTCTCCCCCTGTTCCATGCTTTGTTCCTTTTTGTCCCCAAAATAGGAGTGTAATGTTGGAATCTTCTGTCTGCTTTGTTTCCTTTGCCTGCTCATTTTGCCACTCAATTACTTGACTTTTGGGCTTTTTTGCCACAGTAGGACTCTGCCACCAGACAGGGGAGCTTTTGTCCCAAGTGCTGAGGTTTTGTCAGCTGGTGGAGGTATTAGATGGGTGCCCTTTCTGAGGTCCCCACATGCTCTGGCAAGCTGGACACACACCCCAGGACCTCCACCCTAGACTGCAATCCAGATAGAAGCAGGTTAAAGCAAGAGCGATTACCCCTCAGACTGGTGCTTATTCCCCCTACACTCTGCAGGCCAGGAGCTGAACCTGCCACATGGCACTGGTTGGCTGTGCCAGCATCTCAAGGCATTCTTGCCCCAGAGGCAAAAGCCACGCACTCCCACTTACTGGGTCCCAAAATCCAGACTGTTCTGACCTATCACTTTGTCCTTTGCTTCTATGTGTTAATAAATCTAGAAACGACCACAGCTGCTGCTGATCTGGAGTCCCTCTGGCCAGTGGCTGGTCAGGCCCTCCCTGGGGCTAAAGCCTTGGCATGGGCCTGGGCTCTGCAACCAGAGTGCTGGGCTGGATTCCTGCCAGCCTGCCGGGCTGTCCTCAGCTGGAGGTTAGCTTCTCTGTCTCATTTTGGGGTTCTGCAGCTCCAAAGTTTTTTTAGGGTTACCTTTTTACATGGATTGGGGAAGGTGGAAGCCTGAGCCACGGGAAAATCAGTCGTGCTTCTACTTGGCCATCTTGGCTACGCCCTCCCCCCCCCCACCCCATTTCAGACTATTTTCAAGGGGTGAGTGGTGGATTCTTTCAATGTCTATATTGCTCTCTGCTTCTAGAATATCAGGACAGTTTTCTTTGAAAATTTCTTGAAAGAAATGGTACTTTTGTTGTTGATGATAGATTACAAGCATTGCATTAATGCCTAAAGTATCTCATCTTTTTAAGTATTTTTTTCTAAATTATCTCTTCTTAATCTGTTTTCCATTTCAGTTGTTTTAATAATGTCATATTTCAGATTTTTTTTATTCTTTTGATTTTGATTGTTTTTTTTTAATGGCTCATGGTGTCATTAACTTCTGTTTTCCAATTATTTTCTTTATGGAGTAACTTTCATCAGTGAGTTTTTACATGTCCTTTTCCATTTGTAATATTTTGCTACGAATTCTATTCTTTTGTTATATTTTATATGTCTTTTTTTTCAATTTAACTCTTTCTGCTTTTTAGAGAGTTCTTTTCTTCAGCAAATTTTTGTGACTCTCTTACCATTTGGCCTATTCTTTTTTTTTAAGTTTTTTTTCTTTTTAAAATTATTATCTTGTTAAATATTCCCCAATTACATTTTTTTTATTTTTAGTTTTCAACAATCATCTCCACAACATTTTAAGTTGAAAATTTTCTCCCTGTCTTTCCCCTACCCCCACCCCAAGATATCAATCTTACTGAATACCCCTTCCCCCAATCTTTTATCTCTGATATCCTCTCCCATACCCCTCCCCAACTTTATAGGGGGGCAAGATGGATTTCTATACCCCAGTGCCTGTATATTTTATTTCCAAATTGCATATCAAAAACAAAAATAATAATTTTTTATTTGTTTTTAAAACTTTAATTTCCTGATTCCTTTCCTTCTTCCCTTCTTACCTACCCACACTGGGAGGATAAGCAATTCAACATAGCTTCTACATGTGTAGTTATGCAAGACATTTCCGTAGTAGATATATGTGAAAGACTAACTATATTTCCATCCTTTCCTGCCCCCCACTTATACTATATTTTGCTTTGACCCTATCCATTTTCAAAAGTGTGTGCTTCTAACAACTGCCTCCCCCAATTTGCCCTCCCTTCTATCATCCCCCTCTTATTCCCTTACCCCCTACTTTTCTGTAGGGAAATATAACCAATTTAGGGTATATGTTATTGCCTTAAGCCAAATTGAATAGCAGTAAAGTTGACACATTCCCTTTTACTTTCCTTTTCTTCCCCTCCATTGTAACAGTTTTCTCTTACCTGTTTTATGTGAGTTAATTTACCCTAATCTATCTTTCCCTATCTTCTCTCATTATATTCCCTCTCACATCTTAATTTTTTCTTTTAGATATCATCTCTTCCTATTCAACTGATCCTGTGGCCTCTGTCTATGTATACATAGATACATATAGATACATACATATATATATATATATATATATACACACACACACACAAACACACTAACATTTGTATTTATAAACACATAAACCCTCTTATATAAACATATATGTACATATGTACATATATACATATATATTCCCTTCAAATATCCCCATACTGAGAAAAATCTCATGAGTTACAATTATTGTTTTTCCATATAGGAATGTAAATAGTTCAAATATATTACGTTTCTTATGAATTCTTTTTCAGGGTTACCTTTCCATCTTTCTCTTGCTTCTCATATTTGAAAGTCAAATATTCTATTCAGCTCTGGTTTCTTCATCAAGAATGCTTGAAAGTCCTATGTTTCATTGAATGACCAAATTTTATCCTGCAGAATTATACTCAGTTTTGCTGGGTAGGTAATTCTTGGTTTTAGCCCTCGCTCCTTTGCCCTCCAGAAATCATGTCCAAAGCCTTTCAATCTCTTAATGTAGAAGCTGCTATATCTTGTGTTATCCTGATTTTGTTTCCATAATACTCAATTTTTTTCCTTTCTGGGTGCTTATAATATTTTCTTCTCGACCTGGGAACTCTGGAATTTGGCTATAATATTCCTAGGTGTTTTCTTTTTGGGATATTTTTCAAAAGGTAATCTGTGAATTCTTTCAATTTAATTTTTTATGTGGTAACAGTATATCAGGGCAATTTTCCTTGAGAATTTCTTGAAGGATAATTTCTATGTTCTTTTTCTAATCATGGCTTTCAGGTAATCAAATAATTTTTCAATTATATCCCCTGGATCTCTTTTCCAAGTCAGTTCTTTTTCCAATGAGATCTCACATTGCCTTCTATTTTTTTTTTCATTTGTTTGCATCTGTTTAATAGTATCTTGTTGTCTTATGCATTCATTAGCTTCAATTTGCTCCAATCTAATTCTGAAGGAATATTTGCTTTAGATAGTTTATGAAATTCCTTTTCCATCTGGCAAATTTGGCTTTTTAAGGCATTCTTCTCCTCATTGGCTTTTGAGTTAGTCTATTTTTAAGGTGTTATTTTCTTCAGTTGTTTTGTGTGTGTGTGTGTGTGTGTGTGTGTTTGTGTGTGTGTGTGTCTCCTTTAGCAGGCTGCTAACTTGCTTTTCATGATTTTCTTGCATCATTATCATTTTTCATCACAATTTTCCCTCTACTTCTCTTACTTGATTTTCAAAATCCTTCTTGAGCTCCTCCATGACCTATAGCTAGTTCATATTTTTCTTGGAAGCTTTTCATGGAGGAGTTTTGCATTTGTTGACTTCTTCTGTTTCATGTTTTGATCCTTTTTGTCCCCAAAAAAGGAATCTGTGGTCTGATTGTGCTTTCTCTGCTTGCTCATCTTGCCAGCCAATTACTTGACTTTTGAACTTTTTGCCATGGTAGAACTCTGCTTCCAGAGTGGAGAGCTTTTTCCCAAATCACTGGGGTTTTTACAAATGTATTCAAAGGCTTGAGGAGAGTGCCCTCTCTACAGCCACCACAAGCTTTGGCACACTGGCCACACACTCCAGGACCACCACCCAAGACTGTGATGCAGATACAAGCAGGTCAAAGCAAGAGTTATTACCCTCTGAATGGTCACTTGGTACCCCTACTATCTACCGGCCAAGAGCTCTGGAGGCAGGCACCCAGCAGCAGCTGCATCCACCGCACCTCCACCATTTCTCAGCACATGAGCAGGGGCCAGACCGTGCTATTCAATCACCCAGTTCCAAGAGTTCCCTACTGACCTTTTACTCTCTCTTTGGCTTTTATGGGTTGAAACATCTAGAAACTTCCACAGCTATTGGTGTTTCACTCTCCTGAAGTCTTCTCTGGCCCACAGTTCAGGGATTCCTGGGGCTTGGTGGGGCTCACGTGGGACTGTACTCAGCTCCTATTCTGGTGCAATAGACCCTTTCTCTCTGTCTGCCAGGCTGCCTTCAGTGGGATATTTATTTTCTCTGTCACTTTATGGGTTGTGTAGCTCTAAAATATTTTTAGAGTCATATTTTACATGTATTGGTCATGGCCATGATATGGTCATGGCCAGAGCTGACAGATTTTCCTGCTTCTACTCTGCCATCTTGGCTCTGCTCTGTGAAGATTGTATTTTCTTTTATATTTTTGTGCCTCCTTTACCAAGCTGTTTTTTTCCTCATAATTTTAACACTGCCATTTCTTTTCCCAAATTTTTTTCTCCCTCTCTTATTTGGTATTTAAAACCATTTTTGTTGTCTTCTAGGACCAGAGACCAATTCACCTTTCTCTTTGAGACTTTGCATGTATGTGTTTGGTTTTCTTATCTTCTTCTGAGTTTGTGCCTGTCACCATCATGAACTGATCCTTTTTTTATGTACTCATTTTCCTAAGCTATTTCTTATCTTTTTACTTGATATTAATTCAAACTCTACTCCCTTGGTGTAAGAAGCTATGTCCCAAATTTCTGATTTTCGTACTGCTGTGTTCAGAGCTTGTTATTGGGGTCTCTAAGTTTTAAATCCTTCCCAGGAAGTATGATCTAAGAGAAAACATTGTCACCTGCTCTCCTGGTCTGCATCCTGGTCTGTGAGCCACCAAAGACATTCTTTTCTTCCCTGGAACAGTGTCCATGGTCCCTGCTCCTATTATTCCTCATCTTCAGCCTGGGACTTCTATTCATAACAGCCTATGGTGGATGAGAGTCCTCATCCCAGAGCCAGGAAAGGGTTCTATGTAATATCCTTCTGACCAGTTGTTCAACCCCATTAACATCAGTGGACTGAGATCTTCAGAAAATTCTGCCACAGTTCAGTCATTCTCCCCCTCTCCCCACACCCAATCTTGCTATGGTCTGGCTGTGTACAACCTATGCTGGATTATGTCTGCTTCTAGTCAAGTGAAGCATATCTTTCTTACCAACTGTAATGGGAATGTAAATTTGTAATATCTTCCCTGCCCCTAGGCTAAAGTGCATCTGGAGCCTGGGGTGGGAGGCTTGTTTTTCAGTAGATACTTCTTGATTGACCAGTGAGTCAATAAGGTTGTTACATTCTCTTAGCCAGGAGAAGGCTATATAAGCTCTGATGTGTAGCTTTGTTTTGGGGCTCACTTTGAGAAGTGTTCTGTGATTTAATCAGATGAAACTCTGGGAAGCCATTGTCCAGGGCCCCCCGGCTTTGAAACCCAGATGTTGATTTGGTATGGATGTAATGGTTGGACAGTTTGGAAAACTGTCTGCTTGATCTGTTTCTGTCTTGATAATTCTGTCTGTATGCTCTGAAGTTTGGGGTGTTGACCTTTTTCCCCTGAACTAGGTAAATGATACATAGTTGACTAATTAAAGTAAGCTTGTTAACACATTTTGAGTTGCTTTCCTTTATCAAAGCAGATCCAAAAACCTGTGTTGGCAGCAAACCCTGGGGACGCTGGAGTGCTTGCTGCTACACCAACATTCTACATTGCCTTACTCTGAAAAATTGTTTCACTCTATGTTTTTATTGGTACTGACATTCCAAAATTCACTTTGATGGATTATTTTAATGGGGTTTACAGGGGAATTTGGTAGTATTCAGGCAAGCCTCTACCTTTACCTTGCTATCTTGGTTCTACCCCTACATAGTGTCCTTTATTTGGAATTGAAGAGACCTGAGAAATCATCTATTAAACTCCCTCCAAAACCACCTGTCCCATTTCTTCAGTAACTGAGATTTGGAAAAGTTGTGTGTATGTGTGTTTTGCCAAGATACAAGTATTACATTTCTCAAGATTTATATGTGCCAAGTACCTATATCAGAGAGGTACTATCAGGATTAAATAATGGAATGCCTGCAAAATATTGTTAAAACATTGAAGCTTTATTTTAATTTTACTTATTAATATATAGGTGGTACAGGGAACTCCCTAAAGTTCTAAGTTATATAGGAGTTGAAAATATCTATTAGTGGAAGAGTGTTCTACATCCTAGGTATTGATGAAAATGTATGTCTAAACCCTCTTCCCTCTACCTGAAAATACATAAATATCTACTTTTCCCTCTCTTCTATTTTTACTAGTAGGAAAGAAAACACAAACACACACACACACACACAAATATTTTGCTAACTTGTAATTCAGAAAACCTGTACTTTTTCTTGCTTTATCCATGATGGAATTTTTCTTAAGGATTACACTAACATCTCTACTTCTCATATTCCTTAGCTGTTGTTAATGTTTTGTTTAGACATTTTTCAGTTGTGTTTGACTCTTCTTGACCCCAGGTGGGGTGTTCTTGGCAAAGATACTGAAGTGGTTTGACTTTCATTTACCCTGCTCATTTTACAAATGAGGAAACTGTGGTCATTGGGGTTAAGTGATTTGCCAAGAGTCACACAGTAGTAGTATGTAAGGATAGATTTGAACTTATCAAGATGAATCTTTCTGCCTCCAGGGCCAGAATTCTATCCACTGTGCCACCTAACTGTCCATATTCCTAAGCAGGGAGAGAAAAAAAAAATCTGCTGTGTTTTCCTTTCTCTAGCTCATGATTAGTATATATTATCTGTAAAGAGATTTGAAATATTCTAAAGGCAAATGTTCAAAGAATGACAATATTTGTAAGACAGGGTATCTGAGAAATTTAAATAAGTCTAAATGAAGCCCATGTACACAGCATCATCTACATTATGTTTTTATTTGATCATTTTCCTGGTTGAATACAAATTAGATCCAGAAACTCAACATAATTTCCCTATTTTCAGAGCTGGTAGAAGTGGCAGCATCAACCAATTTGAGGAGAGTCACTAAATGCATGGACTAAAACTCCATTTTCTGACTTTCAGAGAATAAACAGAGCCAAACTGAGCATCTACTGAATTACATTTGTCTTTTTAATATAAAATTGTTCTGTTGTCTGAGAATGAGAAATTGTTAAAGACAAGATGGGAAGAAAAATTATAATAATAACTGAAACCTAGTTGACAACTCAATCAATAAGATTTGAGCTTGTATATGCTTTAAGGATTGATAAAACACTTTTTGTACATAATACTGCACTATGATCTTGCTTCCAATAGGTTCTTTGGAAGATATGTGGTTTAGTAGATAGGATTTTGTATTTATTAGTAGTAAGAACTGAATTCAAAACTAGATTCAGAAATTTACTAGCTATATGACCATGGGTAAATTAAAAAGGAAAAGGAAAAATAAAAAAAAACAAATCTAGCACCTCATGCAGTTTCTTCATTTGTAAAATGGGAGTAGTAATAGCACCTAGCTCCAAAGTTGATATGAAGACGTGAGATAATATTTAGGAAAGGTTTCGCAAACTTTAAAAAACTAAATAATTGTGAGTTATTATTGTTGTTGCTTTTCACCAGAACAGAGATTTCAATTATATTAGGAACTCCTAGTGAGTTAATTCCCCCTAAACAATTCAGATAAGCACCATCTCAGCACTTTCAAAGTTTTAGAGAATTGCCTGGTAATTGGACATTGGGGAGGGAAAGGTTTAATGTAAAATTCAGCAGGTACAGATTTGGTATTTATTTTTTCCCCTTATTTCTCCTGTATATTTCCAACTAAGACTCCTTAGTCAATTGATGTAGAAAATATATGGTAAGGAAACTTCTTCTACCAATAAAAATTATCGACTGATTTTTAATTTCTAGTCATAGAGAGCTATTTGAAGCCACCAATGCATAAGTGGCTGATCCATGGTGACATAATCTGTATATATTCTATTTTGGGCTTCCAAGCTTGACTTTTAGACTGTACAGTTGTCTCTTTGACCTCTCATGTTTTAATTAATGGTTTATATTAATTTAAATAAATATTTGACAAATGTGTTGATGCTCAAAATTAGGGGAACTTAAAAGGCAAGGTACACAGAGATAGAACTCTAGGCATGTCAGACAGAGCACACTTACATGGAGGTAGAAGCTGGTATATTATCTGACAGGAAAGTCAAGTAGGAAAGTATTTCTCAATTGTGGAGGGCTTAGAAGAAAGCAAAACATTAAGACTAAAAAGAAAAGTAGTGGCAAGGTTATGAGTAACTTTAAATGCCAAGAATAAGCCTTCATATTTGTTCCCTGAGGTAATGAGGAGCTACTAGATTTTATTGAAAGGCAAGAGGAGACAAAGATTTTGAATAAACACATTGGTAGCACCGAGGAAGAGAAATTGGAAAGGATAGAGTCTTCAGGCAATGAACTAAATAAGCAACAGATGTATTTCTATGTTTGACTAAATGTAGCAGAATTGCTGGTTACAACTGTTGGATATTGGGTAAGAATGGGGCAGCTTCTAAATTCAGCCAAGAGCTAGGACAGCTCTTATTATATATTATTATTCAATAATAAAAAAAGAGTAAGTTATCTCCAGGAAGGCTTTCCCCCACCTTGCTTAACATGATATTTGTTGGGTTATTGGGCCTCCTAGTCTTTACATTACATTCTCCCTTCCACACCATTGAATGTAATTTCTCAGCAGATCATAAGAGCTCTTAAACGCAGATGCATGCTTTCTTTTTTTAATCTCCATATTATTTTACATCGGTGATGTCACCAAAGTAGATACTACTTTAAATGAATAGGTGTGCACTGAACACATACACAAAAGATTATCTGTTTTAGACTATAAAAGTCTATGAATTTTATTCAAATAGGGAATGTTACAGTAGGATAGTGAAGGTCATATATGGAATAGGTTTATTGAGAGACTGCAAAATTTATTCAGTAGGGATATTGGTTACATAAATATAATATTATTTTTAATTATAAAAATAATTTCATATTAAAATTGTCTTCTTGTATATAAGAATACCATATGTAATACAGCTACAGAATGACAGCTTTTAGCATTAGCAGTGACTGAGCTTTAGTATCATTTATGGCAGTAGTTTAAATTGAAGCTGAAAAAAAGTGTTTGCAAAAAAAATGTATTACAAAGACAAAATATCCACAATACAAACCCATTCCCAGTTACCTTATAGGAGAAATAAGGTTACCATATCAGAGAAATAAGGTGTATCTATCAATTTTTTATCTATTCATATGTATGTGTGTATTTACATACACAAGTATATAAATACATACATGTGTATCTCCATATGTGTGTTCATTTTCTTTCAGTCATAGTATTGACATGAATCAAGTTAAGGGATTCAGACAATTTTAATACATATTTAAATATATATATATATATGTATATGTATATATATAATAGTCAAAATTTTTCCCCTAAAATGCTTCATTTTCATTATTCAGTCATTAGTGATATTATGCAAATGGTGCTAATGGAATAATTCGGAGTCATGAAGGAGAGTAAGAGGAAGATGACCAGTGTATTGTCAGCTCATTATTTGTAGCACAAGGTGGGATGGGGATGGGGTTGAAGCAGAGATCAAATTGCCATCAGTGTCTTGGCTTCAAAGAATGTTCAGTACATTTACTATCAATCTAATTAAAATAATTCTCTTCATATTGATTAATTTTACTCCAAAAAGACTTTGTGGTAACAATTATTGTATGCATACACACACACAGACACACACACACATATATGTAAACTTTTTTATTGTATTATTCCAATCCCATTTGTATTTTTTCCTCTGAGAAATGATTATTTTTCATAACAAGACCCTTATTGTGGACTCACTATGAATCAGTCATCATGACAGGCAATGAGAAATATATTTTTAATATGGCCTTCATTTATAATATATTCTGCCCTATGTAAGCATGGAGTTTAATAATGTCTTCAAAGGATGTCCTAGACAACGTGCACTATCTTTTCTTCAAAATCCAAGATAAAAACCATGTCTTTGGCTCTTCCACCTACCCCTGAATCCCCTCTTCCCTAAACTCCTACAACAAATATTTTTATCCACTCATTGTGGTCTGTTGATCGAAGGATACATTTAAAATTTATTTTTATTCTCATACATTTTCTTTTTCCAACTTAAAAAATGAATCATAACATTACAAAATTAGAAGTCAAATATAAGCCATAGAATGTAATCCTTCATATTATAGATGAGGAAAGTGTCTTATCCATATTTTGGTGTTTGGCAAGTGTCTGAGGGGGAATTTGAAACCTGGCTTTTCTGACTCTAAATCCCTTCCCCTATCCACTAGTACAATGCCTCCTCTCAACATCATCATTAAATATCTACCATGTTCAGTTTGAAGAAAACTTATCAATTTAAATATCAACTTTAATATTAAATTCATTTAATGCAAAGCACTAGTCACAATAAGAAAATGAATGTAGACCAGTATATGCCCCAATCAAAAGACATGGGATATCATTGAGACATAACAACCTGCTGCATCTTGCAGAAGGAAACTGTGTAGATTTATTTTAACCACTGGAAGAATTCCTCCTTTAGGAATTAATGAGAATAATAACATCATTACTTCTACATGGCTTTAAGTATGCACTTGAAGTAACCCCACATAATGCAACAACCAGTTATTAATTATCAATAAGTACCCCTTCTGGTACTGTTTTCAACGGTTTCCAAATTTTAATTTTTATTACAAAAAAGATGGGTACTCATTTTTTGTGATGAGTTAGCCCTCTGATAAAGCTGGCTTCATGGGGTAGTGCCTGAGATAGAAGTTTCTGATTGGCAATCTGATGTCCCGATGTAGTTGAAAGAAATGATTTACCAGACTTTTGCCAGAAATTCAGTATGTTCAGAACACACACCTTATTCCTGGGCTTTCCTACCCAGAGTAGATCTTGGACATTGATAGTCATGGAAATCAGTAGAAAAAAAGGCCAAAACAAATCATGAAGAAATAAGTAGAAAATTAGAGCTCCAGGGAAAAAGTGCCTGCATATGAAAGGCAGGGGCATGTCCGAAAGGCAGAAGGGGTTAGCAATGTCATATATCATCGAGATCATCACTGACAAAAAACAAAGACAAAATAGGAATTTGGAAAGATGTTTAAATCCAATTTCTGGTTATTGTAAAAATGTTTCCTGTGGCAGTAGGAAAAGGGAGAAAATTGTTGTTTTTCAGTTGTTTCAATCATGTCCAACTCTTTCTGGCTCCATTTAGGGATTTCTTGGAAAAGATACTGGAGTTAACAAACAGCATTAAGTGCGCTGCACAGGGGCAAACAGCTAGTAAGTGTTGAGGCCATATTTAAATTCCTATCTTCCTGACTCCAAGCTCAATGCCTTATCCACTGTGCTACCTACCTGTCCAGGGAAGAAATTACTTATTTAGCATTCATAGCTGGAAGAAACTATAGAGGATATTGATTGCAAATGAGCTTCCTCATTTAAAGATGATAAAATTAAGTCCAGCAAACTTTAAGTGGAGGATACCACAACTGTATACCAGGAAACTGAAATGGTCATTTAAGCCAGCTAGATGTTGTGGTAGAGATAGCAATGACCTAAGAGTCAGGAAGACCTGAGTTTATATCTTGCTGTAGACCATGCTAGTACTGTTACCCTGATCTTGTCACTTAACCACTGTTTCCCTCACAACATCACAAAATTAGAAGTCAAATATAAACCATAGAATCTAATCCTTCATAGTATAGATGAGGAAAGTGTTTTACTACAGTTTTATAGATGCCTATATATATAAATTATAATTATAATAACTATAATACTTAAATACCTTGCAATGTTGTTGTAAAGATCAAGCAAGAGAATATTGTTAAAATAGGTCTCATCACATTATCTGTCTCATACTATATATATGCTTTTCCTCCCTTCCATCCCCTATATATAAGATGAGGTAGAATTGAAGACACATGGAAGCAATGTGATTTGTCTAACTCTATACTTGTAGGAATCAGAAGAGTTGGGGGGGGTGGAACTAAGATGATGGAGCTGAAGCAGGAAATTCCATGAGCTTCTGCCACAACTACCTGCAATACCTCTAAAACATGACTATAAACACATTTTAGAACTAAAGAACCCACAAAGAGACAGAGACAAACAAATATCCCCCTAAAGGCAGCTTATCAGACTGATAGGAAGGGTCTGTTTCAGAGCTGGGAGCCAAGCACAGTCCTGCATGAGCCATGAGGGTCCAGACCCTGTGTGGCCCCAACCAGTGGCACAGACAGTCAGAGCCAACTTCAGGAGAGTGAATCACCAACAGCTGGGGCAGCTTCAGATTTCTCAATCCATAAAAGCAAAAGAGAAAGTAAAATATCAGTGGGGAACTCTATTGGAACTGGGTGATGGAAGAGCACAGACCATCCTCTGCCTCCAGGAGGAGAGGTACCAGAGGGACAGTGAATGTAGCTGCTGCCACATTTCTACCTCCAGAGCTCCTGGCTAGCAGATCATAGGGGGACCAAGTGAAAATTGAGAGGGTAATCACTCTTGCTTTGACCTGCTTGGATCTGGGTCATAGTCTTGGGTGGTGGTCCTGGGGTGTGTGGCCAGTGTGCCAGAGCTTTCGGTGGCTGGAGTGAGGGAGCCATCCTCAGACCTCTGACAACATTTGTGAAAACGCCAGTGATTTGGGACAAAGCTCTCTACTCTGGAAGCAAGATCTACCATGACAAATAGCTCAAAAGTCAAGTAATTGGCTGGCAAGATGAGCAAGCAGAGGAAGCACAATCAGACCATAGAATCCTATTTTGGAGACAAAACGGATCAAAACATGGAACCAGAAGAAGACAACAAAGGCAAAACTCCTGCATCAAAAGCTTCCAAGAAAAATATGAATTGGTTACAAGATGTGGAGGAATTCAAGAAGGATTTTGAAGATCAAGTGAGGAATTGGAAGAATTGAAAATTATCAGAAGGTGAAAATTCAATTCTGTGTATTGCTAATGGAATTTGTATGTCTCATATATGTACATATCAACATTGTAATTTATTATTCTTTACAATGCATGAGTGAATAACATTTCACAAAATCACATTGTAAACAAATTTGAAAGTGGAACAAGTAAAGTCAAAAATGCAAAGAATGTCCAGAACTCCCAAGTCGAAGATGTATTTCTCAAAGTAATGAAAATGGAAAGAACTCTAAGACTAAAGAATCACAGTTAGGGATCATGCAAAACTGCGATGAAATAAACTCTATTTTCCATTATGGAGAATAAATCTGGGAATATGATGTTCCAAATAACAATAGTACAAAGCATGCAATAAAAAACAACTTCCTTATTCCATTGGGAGAGTAGAGTCCAAATATTAATAAACCATCATTTATGCAGAGAAGAGTTTTATGAGTTGTCTTCATATATCTTTTTTCTTGCTTCTCTTGCTTCTTGTATTTGAATGTCAAATTTTCTATTCAACTGTTTTTTTTTTCATCAAGAATGTTTGGAAGTCCTCTGTTTCATTGAATGACCACATTTTCCCTGAAAAATTATACTCATTTTTGATGGGTAGGTGATTCTTGGTTTTAATCCTAGCTCCTTTGACCTCTGGAATATCATATCCAAAGCCCTTCTATCCCTTAATGTAGAAGCTGCAAGGTCTCGTGTTATCCTGATTGTATTTCCACAATAGTAAAATTGTTCCTTCCTGAATGCTTGTAACATTTTCTCCTTGACTCAGAACTCTTGAATTTGGCTATGATATACCTAGGAGCTTACTTTTTGGGATCTTTCTTCAAGAGGTGATTGGTGAATTCTTTCAATTTCTATTTTGCCATCTGGTTCTGGAATGTCAGGGAATTTTCCTTGATAATTACTTGAAGGATGATTTTTAGCCTTTGCTTTTGATCATGGCTTTCAGATAGTCCAATAATTTTTAAATGATCTATCCTGGATCTCTTTTCCAGGTCAGTTGTTTTTTTTTCCAAAAAAGTATTGTCACATTGCCTTCTATTTTTTTTTTAATTTGTTTGGATCTGTTTAATAGTATCGTATTTTCTCATAAAGTCATTAGGTTTCTTTGCTCCAATCTAATTCTGAAGGAATTATTCTCTTCAGTGAACTTTTGAAATTTTTTTCCATCTGCCAAATTCAGCCTTTTAAGGCATTCTTCTCCTCCCTGGCATTCATCTTTTGCCATTTGAGTTAGTATATATAATTTTACATCTTCTTTTTATATTATTTTTCATTTTTCAAATGCTTTATTAACTTCTGATTTACATCATTAATTTGCCCCAGATTTTGAGTAACAAATTTTCTCCCCATTTTTTCCCTACCCAAGACCCCAAAATAGCAATCCCACAGGATATCCCTTCTGCCATTCTGTTCTCTCCCACATCTTCTCCCATACCCACTTTAACTTATCCAGTAGGGCATGGTGGATCTCTATGCCCCAGTGCCTGTATATCTTATTTCCCAATTACAAGTAAGATAGTATTAATAATAGTACATATGCATATATATGTATATTTATATATATGTGTATATATACATGTGTGTGTATAAATTTAACACTTGATTTTAAAACTTTGAATTCTAGTTTCACTCCCTTGCTCCCTTGTTACCCACCCTTACTGCAAAGATAATCAGTTCAGTAAAAGTTGTACATGTGTAGCTAATGCAAAACGTTAACATAGAAGATATGTTGTGAAAGCCTGACTATATTTCCCTCCCTCTTATCCCTCTTCCCACTTGTTCTGTTCTCTACTTTGATCCTGTCCCTTTTTAAAAGTGAGTGCTTCCCTCCCTTCCCCCCCCCCAAGCCTGTGCTTCCTTCCATCTTCCACCCTCTCATCCCCTTCCCCCTTATTCTACTGTAGGGTGAGAAACCCTAGTGTGTATGCCATTCCCTCCCCAAGCCAAATTCAATGAGAATAAGGTTGATCCATTCCCTTTTGCCTTCCTATTCCCCTCCATTATAACCATTTTCTTTTTGCCTCTTCTATATGTGATAGTTTACCCCATTCTGTCTCTCTCCATCTCCTCTCATTATATTCCTCGTTCACCTCTTGATTTCACCTTTTAATTATCATTGCTTCCTATTTACTTGGTACTGTGCCCTCTATCTATGTATACCTGTAAATAAATAAATAAATAAATATATATATATATATATATATATATATATATATATATATATACACAAATTCACATAAGTATTCTTAGGCCTGTATACCCTCTGATATACACATTATACACACACACACACACATGTACATGCATATATCTATATCCTAAATTAAACTGTGATGCATAAATACAATTTCTCCTTCTGTGCTAACAAATAATTATTGGTATTATTCGACATACTTTTCCCTCATGACTAATGGTATCAAAGTCCTGGTTATTCATTCATTCATTCATTCATTCATTATTGTTACTTTTATATCATGATGGTGGTCTTAAAATTTCATTCTCCCTTAATTACCACCTTTGCATTAATTTGTTTGAAATGTTAGGTATTATATATGATTTTAATTTTTTTTACAGCTTTTGAGGTTTCCACTCCTTGGGCAAATTTATTGCTATTTCTTTAAATATATTAATTGTTTTAGGATGTATGGTGATGTCTATCATGTTGGCAAGATCCAATCTTGAATGTAATTATTTGTCTTTCTATGTTCCATTAATTGATGTTTTATAATTATGTGTGTATATATGTACATTATATACATATTTGTATATGAACATACAGAAATATATGCATATGTATATATTAATCATAAAGACTAAATATTGAAATTGTGTGTGTCAGTGAACTTGAATGAATGGAAATGGATGAATTTAATTCAGGTGATCATTACATATGTCTCTATGGGAAAGAATCCCTTAAAACAATGAATTATCCCCATGGAATTATGAAAAAAAATGGACTTGTCCTCACAGTGAAATGGAGTGAGAAACTGAGTACTAGAGTATACTTTCAAAAATGCTGGCATAATGTGTGATTGATTCCAAAGCAAACTATTCAGCCTCACAGTAATAGAAGTCCATACTCCAACAGCCAATTCCAAAGAGGTCAAAATTGATCAGTTCTATGAAGACCTCCAAATTCATTTACAGATAATGTACAAAAAATTCCAAGTTCATTATAGAGATTCAGATTGCCAAAGGAGGAAAACACAAGATAACTGGAATAGTGGGAAAATTTGGGTACAAAATGAAGCAGGGCATTTGCAAATAGAATGTTGGTCATAATAAACACTATTTCCAACAAAATGAAAGATGGCTTTACACATGAACATCAGCAGATGGTCAATTTCAAACCTATATCAATTGTATACCTGGCTACCCAAAATGGAGAAGCTTTATATAGTCATTTAAAAAAAGACATGCCTGGCTCAGATTATGAGCATCTTGTTGCAAAATTCAGACAAATTGAAGAAATTAAAAACCAACAAACTGTATAAGGTTTGAGCTAAATAACATCCCTTATGAACCTGAAGTAGATGTTATGAATAAATTCAAAGGATTAGTTCTCATAGGTCAAGTGCCTGAAGAGCTTTGGACAGAGGTTTAAAGTATTGTACAAGATACAGCAAGAAACCCCCCCCCCCAAAAGAAGATAAAGAAAAACAAATGATTGTCTGGTGAGGCTTTGCAAATAGCTGAGGAAAGATTGAGGGAGAAAGGTAAAGAAGAACAAGAAAAATATACAAAAATGAAATCAGAATTTCAGAAAATGAGACCATGTTTTCTTTCTTTCTTTTTTAAAAAAGCATTAGGTGTTAAGTAACTTGCTCAAGGTTACACGGCCAGTTATTTCTGGGTGTGGTGCTAAGTATCTGAACCTGGATTTGATCCAGGTCATCCCGACACTGGAGCCGGTACTCTTACTCCCTGAGCCACAAGACCATGTTTTTTTAAATGAGGAATGCAAAACAAAAATAGAAGAAAAATAGAATAGGAAAGTCAAGAGATTACTTCAAGAAAATTAGAGATATCAAGGGAATGTTTCACGTAAAATGGGTTTCATAAAAAGAGTATAATAGAAGTAGAAGAGATTAAGAAATGTCAAGAATACACAAAAGAAAGAAAGATACAAGAAGATGACTTGGTCTGCTCATGCTTTAAATGAAGATGGTGAGATTTGCACTACATTGTTTATGAAAGACATGTGTAGAACAGCATACTCTTGTAAACCTTTATTATTTCATTTCTTTTAATTAATTTTGTATATATTTACTTTAATTAATTTTTTATTTTATTTTTTTGTTTTAGATTCTTTCCTTCTCTATTTTCCTCTCCCACTCATTGAGATGGAAAGAAAAAGAAAACAAACATTTATATGAATAAAATAAACAAATTCATACTTTAGCCTTCTTAAAAGGAAAGACAGAATAAAGAAAGAATTCTGGACTTATGATGAATACTGCTATCCACCTCCAGAGAAAGCACTTACAGTATCTGAATACAGATAGAAGCATACATTCTTTTTCTTTACTATATTATTCTTGAGGGTTTTTTTTCTATCTTTTTCCCCCACAACATGACTAACATGGAAATGGTTTTCATGACTGCACATGTATAATCTATATAAAATTGGTAGCCTTATCAAAAAGGGGTATGGGGAGGGGGGAAGGGAGAGAATTTTAAACTCAAAGTTTTTCAAATGAATGGTAAAATTAGTTTTACATATAACTCATAAAAATAAAATACTAAATAAATTTTGATTTAAAAATGGTAATGATGATAATAGATGTGCTTGTTTTGCCACTTTTCACATTGGGGAAGATTCTATCTTAACTCCAATATAGATAACGAGGACTCTTGATTTTAAATGAATGCTACTTACCTTTTGAAGGGAAGTTCCATTTTTACCTTTTTTACATATTTTTTAAAACTATAATGAATGTTCTATTGTGTCAAAAACCTTCTGAAATAATTATATATAATTATATTATAGTTTTTACAATATTAAACCATTCCTGTGTGGACACAGTATATATCTATGACTTATTTCTGTGACTTCCTTGTTAGTATTTATATCAAAATTTTCAACCAAATTTATATGAATAATTTGTCTCTTGTTTTCTATCTCTGTTTTGGTACTTGTTAGGTAGAGTATCAAGATGATGTTGGAGTCAGAAAGTGTTTGGTAGAACCAAATTCCCTACTTTTAAAAATATTCTTCTTAGCCAATCTGGTCTCCCCCCCCCTCTTTGGGAGTTCATTTATGATTTGTTCCATTTTTTTTTTAAGAATCAGGGCGAAGTAACTTGCTCAAGGTTACATGGCCAGTTATTTCTGGGTGTAGTGCTAAATATCTGAGCCCGGATTTGATCCCCAGGTCATCCCAACACTGGACCTGGTGCTCTTACTCGCTGAGCCACCTGGCCGCCCCTAATGTCTTTCATTTTATGGGTGAATTTATCCTATTCACACTCACTGTCTGACTGATAGCTGTTTATTTCCGTAACTCATATTGCTTTAGGTTTTTCCTTTTTAAAAATTCATCATCTACTTTTTAATTTCTCTTTTGCTGCTGATTAGTACCTTACTTAATCTACCTTTCCTCTTTTGTTCTGTTTTCTTGATGATTAGTACCTTAATTAACTTACCTTTCCTCCTTTTCTTTTCTTTCCTTTAACATTTTATTTTCTTTCCAATTTCTGCTTGGTGACAAGTATGTATACCCACAGTTGTGTGTATGAGAATTCTTCCTTTCTTTATAGCCTATTCAGAAGATAGTGCTATTCATGTGTCATTGTTCCTTTCTTCTTTAATAAATTGCTCCTTTTATTGTTGTTATTGCTCAGTCATTTTTCAATAATGTCTTATTTTTCATAACCCCATTTGGGATTTTCTTGGCAAAGATACTAAAGTAGTTTGTCACTTCCTTCTCCAGCTAATTTGCAAATGGGGAAACTGAGACATTCAGGGTTAAGTGATTTTCGCAGGGTCACAGAGCTAGTAAGTTCCTGGGACTGCATTTATACTCAGGTAGAGGAGCAATATGTAACATTATTTCCCATTCTTTTTCTATCTCCTTACCTGTTCCAATTTGTTCCTTTCCCCTTCCTTCCCATTCTTCTCTTGAGATAAGAGCAACACAAGAGAATCACTCTCAGTCTCTCATTCTACTTAGAATCTTTCTGTGATTACTGGTGATCCTGTAATTTTCAGGTTGTGAATGTAACATGTTCCCATACAATATTATAAACTATTAATCTTGTTTTGTTCTTTACGATTTATCATAAAGATATGTTCATCATTATATATTTTTCTTGACTCGTTTGCTTACATGCCACATTTTCTATTCATTTCTGTTCTTTCATCAAGTTTAGTGAATAATCATCTATCTCATTAATATTTTGTATTTCCCTTTGTAGTATTTGACTCAGTTTTGCTGGGTGATTTTTTTTTTGTTTGTAAGCCTAGGGCATTTGATTTCTAAAATATTATAACCAAAGCTCACTAATTCTTTATGACAGTTACTACTAAATCTTCTGTGATATGGACTGTGGTTCTTTCACATTTGATTTATTTTTTTCTGATTTCATAGCTTTTATACATGAACTCTTGATTTGCTCTAAAATAAAAGTAGGAGTTTTCATTTTGCTGTTTCCTTTCAGGAGATGAACAGGAAATTCTTACAATTTCTACTTTGTCCTTTAGTTCTAAGATATCAGGTTGTATTTATTTTGTGATTTCTTGAAATATGATGTTCAAAATCCTTTTATTTTTGTGACTTTTAGGTGGTCCAATTACACTTAAGTTATCTCTCCCCTATCTCTTTCCAATGTCAGTTACGTTTTTTGTCATTAGTTATTTCTTTTTTTTCATATTTGTTTCTAACTTTTGACTTTGTTTTTTTTTATTTCTGGACATATCATGGTGCCACTAATTTGCCTTCAAGCATTATAATTTCTAAGAATTTTATTCTTCAGTAAGGGTTTGTACTTCTTTTCTCCATGCTATTAATTCTTTTTGCATGTGGTTTTCTCGATATCTTCACTATTTTTCCATTGTTTATTGTTTTCATTTGGTTTCCAAAATAATTATTCGATCTTTTCAAGACTCTTAATTTATCTTCCAGGAATTTCTGTCACACATGTTTAAATTGCTTTTTTTTGGTGTTTTACTTTTATATATGTTTTTGTCTTGAAGATAACTCTTTATATTGAAATTTCTTCTTTTTGTCTAACCTTCTCCTTGGCTTTGTACATTTTGCTATTATTGAACTGTGTATGCCTCTATGGGACATGTCTGGACTTTACTTTTATTCTCTCCATTTGTATTCTGCTTTCACAGCTTAGTCAAACTTTTCGTGTTCCCAAATTGGTGTGATGCCAGGAAACTTTAGTTAATCCCTTCAAGCTTTCACACTGGGTTAAAGATTAAAACCATGCTTTGCTCCTGGAATCACAGGCTCAAAGCTATGTTTCTAGGACTTGTTCCTGTCTTAATATACTGTTTTCATACTCTTGCCTGGGTTTCTCATCCAGAACTGTGTAGTGGGAAACAGGCCTGTCATATGGCACCCATTCTTGCAGCCAGTGATAGTTCAGTGTTGTCTTGGAATCTCTTTATTCTCTGGTGCTTCCATGCCTGGCACCCACTCTTGTTTATATTCCCTTGCCCCTGCAATGATCTGCAAACCCTCCTTTCTAGGCCCATCTCAAATATATGTAGACACTTCACTCTGTCTCCCTTAAGCTTAACTGGTCTACAATTTTTTTTCCTTAGCTTTCCTATAGCTACCTTCATGCTAATAGAATGTAAGATTACATACCTCTTTCATTTATTTATTCATCAGGTAAATTATCCCAGTAACAGAATGTTGAAGGAGAACTGTAAAATTTGAGATTCATTATTTGTATTTCTTGGGGATAAGAACAACTGAATCAATAAATAAGCGAAAGTATTAAAACCCTGAAGACATTTCTGAAGGAAATTTTAGTCTAATTATATATTTTCTTATCATTTAGAATGTTCTATAAAAGAGTAAAACTTGTTAATTTATGAAACAATAAGTTATCTTTTTGATATTGCATTACCCTATCATCCAATTGTCATGCTTTAGTAAGGTGAAGTTTTTTTTATCATATTAAAGTTGTCTGGAGAGAGTATATATATATATATATATATTGTGATGGAGCTTGGTCATAAATGTGGTGTTTATTAAGACAGAATTCATTAAATAGAAAACTTGCATGGTTTTCTCACATTACTTATTGATTTTTATTTTATGCATGAATCAAGGTGGGAATTATTCTTCACCAAAAAGTGCTTTTCTTTCTAATATTTAATTTGATAATATGGCTGTGTTTGTTTATATGCATGGTTTGATTTTTTTTTTGCATGTGCAGGGCCTGCATGCTAACATGCCACAAGCTACTCATGTAGTTCCTCTGGCAGATGCTGGTTGTGTGACCCTGAATAGGCCATCTAAACTCTCAGTGTCATAATAGTGCTATAGTATTGATTGACAACAATCAATTTAATATATTTTGAAGAAATGGAAGATACTAGGAAATATCAGTAGAATTTTGCCTTTATAAATGAAACATTATCAATGACATCATATGCTTCATGTATAACAGTGAAACCACTTGTCTATCCCTATTAGTAAAATAGTGGTAGAAAATTATTGGTTAACAATGATTGTCATGATGGTAGCAATGATCTTGATTATCAACTGTATGCAATGGTTCCTTTCCCTACTCATAATGCACAAGCAAAATTCAGAGATTTATTATGATTTTTAATGTTTGCTAAAGAATAAGCCAACAATAGATGAGCTGAAGAACTTATAATAGCAATGAGAGTGGTAAAGTCCCCTAATTCCACGCTATTTAAAGAGTTCTATTTTGATATTTTTTTCCTGGAAAAGAGAAGCTTCAGGAGGGTTATGATGAGTCTTTCATGTACATAAAAAGCTATCCCAGGAAATAGGAATAAAACTTATTCAACTTGGCCCCAGAAGCAGAAATGGGAACAATGAGGTGCATGTCACAAAAAGGAAAATTTAGACTTCTAAAAAATGCAATAACTGGAGTTACTCAAGTGTTATGGTCTGACTCCAAAGGTAGTGAGTACCTTGTTATTGGAGGTATTCAAACTGAGGACAGTTAATTACCTGCCAGATTTCTCAACAAAGAAGAAAAATTTTGAGTATTGTGGAAACACAACCAGGATAACACAAGATCTAGCAGCTTCTACATTAATGGATTGAAGGGCTTGGAATAGGATATTCCAGAGGTCAAAGGAGCTAGGATTACAAGCAAGAATCACCTACCCAGCAAAACTGAGTATCATGTTTCAGGGGAAAATAAGGTCATTCAATGAAATAGAGGACTTTCAACCATTCTTGATGAAAAAAAAAAAAAGCACTGAACAGAACATTAGTCTTTCAAATACAAGAAGCAAGGTAAGCATAAAAAGGTAAACAGGGAAAATAAATCATAAGAAACTTATTAAAGGTGAACTATTTACATTTCTACATAGAAAAATGATAATTGTAACTCATAAGACTTTTCTCAGTGTGACGATAGTTGAAGGGAAGCATATATGTATATATATATATGTATACATACATATATATGTTTATATAGAAGGGTATATATGCTTATAAATTCATATGTGAATATGTGTAAATATATGTATATGTACACGTAGACACAGTGCTGGAAAACATGAATTGGAAGGGATGATATCTGAAAAATAAAATTTAGAGGTGAGAGAGGAATATAATGAAAGGAGATAGGGAGAGAGAGAATAGGATAAAATATCTCATATAAAAGAGGCAAGTGAAATCTGTTACAATGGAGGGGAAGAACAGTAAGCAAAAAGGGAATGGGTCAACCTTACTCTCATTGAATTTGGTTTAAGGAGGGAATAACATACGTAATTAATTAGGTATCTTACCCTACAGGAAAGTAGAGGAATGAGGATAAGAGGGGGAATGATAGAAGGGAGTACAGATTATGGGCCTAGGGTAGTTAGAAACATGCACTATTGAAAAGGGGCAGAGTCCAACTAGAAAATAGAATAAATTTGGGACAGGAGAGGATGGAGTGTAATACAGTAAGTCTTTAACCATATATCTACTATGGAAAAGTTTTGTGTAACTACTAATATATAACCTATATTGAATTGCTTGTCTTCCAAGTAGGGGTTGGTGATGTGGGAAGAAGGGAAAGAATATGGAAATAAAAGTTTTAAAATCAAATGTTTAAAAATTATTATTGTTGTTGTTGTTGTTGTTAATGTATTTTTATATGCAACTTGGAAATAAGATATACAAGCTCTGGGGTATAGAAATCCATCTTGCCCTATTAGAAAGTTAATGGGAGTATGGGGAAGCATATAAGAGAGAGCAGATTAGGGGAAGGAGTATTCAGTAGGCTTGCTATCTTGGGGTGGTGTGTAGGGGAAAGATGGGGAGCAAATTTGTAACTCAAAATCTTCTGTGAATGAATGTTTAAAACTAAAAAAAAACAAACAAAAAAGAAATACTAGGAAATGGTTATCATTGGATTGCATCTTAATTTGCATATGTGCCTCCGAGTACATTTTTTAATTAACTTTCAAAACACAACAGAAAGATGTGTCTTATTATTTTAGTCTTCACTCACTCTGATCCGTTTGAGCCACTATAGTCAGATATCTTTTCCTCAAGCCCATCTGTAAATGTGTCACTCCTCTTCTCTAAGTCCCAGTGCTCATTGATTACCCTTCAATCACCTTTCTTTGCCACTGTAGTAAAAGATCCCCACAATTTTGTGATTAATCAACACACTCCTTTAGCCTCAATGCACAGAAGATTGAGAAATTATTCTTTTCATACCCCCAACTCTTTTGCTTTTGTATTATTACTGGGTCTTATAGGATGACACTGTGAGAAAGCTTTTAAATAAGTCATGGTGGTAACATTCACTGGTTAAAGGGCAGAACCATATTAATTTGAAAATTGTTCTCCTTTAATGTAGTTGGATCATTGGAGAGAAAACAGCACATTTTTGTTATTACTTTTACTGGTAACCATCTCATGGATCACATTTACCTTTATCTTTCAGGATGAAAAAACATACTTTGTATGTTGTAAATGTGTTTGCTCTTTAGGCACATTTTCTGCTTAAATCTTGATTTAAATTGAATGAATTCTTGGAAATCACAAGGATTGGATATAAAAAGAACTAGTTTCTGTAGACCTTTAATTCTTGCAGTGTTCTATATGTTGTCTCAGTTGATCCCCACCTATGAGATAGTTACTGTCATAATAGCCATTTTACAAATGGGAGAATAGATGTTTTGAGAATTTATGTTACTTGCCCATGGTCATCTGGCTAGTGTATCTGAGAAAAGCCTCAGACTTAGGTTCTTCTAATGCAGATATCCATCACTTTCTTCCCTAAGATAATGGTGTAAAGAGAGGCCAAGATGACAATCCAGTTTTCGGGCTCAGAGGCCCAGGCAGGGCCAAGTCAATGTGGTGGCAAATTGATCCACTAACTGCAAGGGCGGTTCCTAGGCCAATCACCCTAGGGTAGGATCTGATGGAGCTGGATGACAGAAAAATGCAGGGCCCATAACAGTGGCAACAGCTACTCCTGGCACTAGCAACCCACAGCCTGGAAATTTAAAAAGTCTCTATCTGAACCTCCAGGGACCAACATGGCAGAGTGAATTCAGCTGCTCCAACACCCGCCCCCTCACCTGAAAACACAGTATTTATTGCCACAGAGCAAAATTTAAACAGTAAAGGCTTGGAAACCCTAGAGGAAGAGTGTGGTACAGAAAGCATTCTAAGATGAGCTCAAAAAGAACTTTGAAAACCAATTTAGAGAGGTAGAAGATAAATGAATAATTATTTTAAAATCAGAATTAGAAAAGCATTACAATGAAGAAAACATCTCCTTAAAAAAGAAAAATGTGTGAACTAAAATGAAATCTGAACATATGGAAAAGGACCTTCAAAACTAAATGAGGAAAATCATTCGCTAAAAATTAGAATCCATCAAATTGAAGCTAATGACTCTATGAAGCACCAAGAATTAGTCAAACAAAACATCAAGAATGAAAAATTAGAAAAAGAGGTAAAATATCTCAATTGAAAAAAAAAAACTCACCTGGAAAATAGATACAAAAGAGATAATCTGAGAATCATTGGCCTACCAGAAAATCATGATGAAAAAATGAGCCAGGACAACATCTTCCAAGAGCTCATCAAGGAAAACCCCTGAGATTCTAAAACCAGAGGGTAAAATAGAAATGTACAGAATCCACAGGATACCTCCTGAAAGAGAACCCAAATTGAAAAGTCCATGAAATGTTGTGACCAAATTCCAGAACTATAAGGTAAATGAGAAAATACTAGAAGCAGCCAGAAAGAAACAATTCAATATCATGGAACCACAGTGTTCACACAGGATCTGGCAGCTTCTACTCTGAAAGATCAGAGATACTGGTACATAATTTTATGCATGGCAAAAGAGCTTGTGTCACAACCAAGGATCACCTATCTAGTGAAATTGAGCATAATCTTCCAGGAATTCAGATGGTCATTCAATAATATAAGGGACTTTCTGATCTTCCTGATGAAAAAGCCAGTGCTCAGTGGAAAATTCCACCTCCAATTACAAGACTCAAGAGAGAAATAGAAAGATAAACAAGGAACACACACACAACTTGTTATTCAATAAGAGCAAACTCTTTACATCCCTATATGGAAAGCTGATACATTTTAAAATTGATAACCTATACCTATGGCAACATCTAAAAGGGATATTGATAAATAGAGGGTGTGGGTATAAATTATATAAAATGATGATAAAAAACCTTATTAAGGGCTGCAAAGGGAATGCAATGGAAGAAGAGGAAAGAATGAAGAAGAAAAAGGTAAATTATGCCACACAACAAGGAATAAAAACATTATTGTAGAGGGAAAGATGGGAGGGAGACAAGCATTATGTGAGCTTTTCCCTCATTGGTTCTGGTACAAGGAGGGAATAATATAATCAGTTAATATAGGACTCTATTGAGAAGATACATAAAGTGTATCATCATAGAGAGAAAGAGAGGAAGGAGAGGAGCATTGCATGAGATCTATTCTCATCAATCTTGGTTTAAGGAAGAAATAACATATTACAATAAGTATAAAAATCTATTATAACTTACAGGCAGTAGGATGGGGAAGGGCTATGGAAGGGGAGTTTAGAAGGAGGGAAGAAGTAGTAAGGGGGAAAGGTAAGAAAAGATAGGGTGACTGATAAGAAGGGAATACTGAGGTGGGTGGTAATCAAAGGCAAAACTCCTAAGAAGGGGAAGGGAGTAGGGGGAGGAAATAAAAGCAAAAACAAGGGAGGGAATAGGATGGAGGAAAAGAGACAGATAGAAATAATAACTGGAATGTGAATGGGCTGAACTCTCCCATAAAAGGAAATGGATAGCAGATTGAATTAAAAACCATATTCCTACAATATGCTTTTACCAAGAAACACATCTGACACAGGGGTACACACAGGGCAAAGGTAAAAGGCTTGAGTAAAATATATCATGCCTCAGGTAAAGTAAAAAAAATAAAAGTAGCGGTAGCAATCCTTATCTCAGTGTAGCAGCAAACACTCTAGCATACCCAGGATAGCTACTAGCACAGGTTCTTAGATCTGCTTTTCTAAAGAAAGCAACTCTTTAACATTCTCACTTTATTCAAATATATATCATTTACCTAGTTCAGGGGACAAAGGTCAGCACCCCAAACTTCAGTGAATACAAAGAGAGGTTACAAATAGACAACAAATATAGAGAAACATAAGCAGACAGGCTTCCAGCTCTCTGAGCATTACATCCATACCAGTAAGTTACCAGAGATGGAAGCACCAACATCTGGATTTTCAAAGCCAGGGGTCCTAACAGCTGCACAGAGTCTCATCTGGTCAAATTACACAACCCTTCTAAAAGCCAGCACCAAAGTCACACCTCACATCATGGAATATATAACCTTCTCCTCAGTCAAAAAATGTCACAACCTTTTTAACCCACTGTCCAATCACAAAGTAACGAGGGGTGGGCATTCCTGAAAAACAAGCCTCCCACCACAAGCTCCATGTGACCACATTCAGCCTATAAGGGGACAGAATATATTTTCAAATCAGGGAATGTTCTCTCAGTCACTAAAGCCAGGGGGCAGGGAAGATCTTCAGATTCCCATTCCCATAATGCTCAGGAAATGCAAAAGCAAAAATAGGTCTAATTAAAAGAGATAAGGAAGGAAACTATATCCTGCTAAAAGGCACCATTAAAAATGAAGCAATATCATTACTAAACATTTGTGCACCAAGTGATATAGCACTCAAATTCCTAAAGGAGTAGTTAAGGATATTAGAGGAAGAAATAGATAGCAAAGCTATACTAGTGGGGGACTTTAATCTTCCCCTCTCTGAGCTTGATAAATCTAACCTCAAAATAAACAAGAAACAAGTTAAGGAGATAAATAGCATCTTAGAGAAGGTAGATTGATAAACCTCTTGAGAAAACTGAATGAGGATAAAAAGGAATATACCTTCTCCTCAGTATGACATGACACATATACAAAAATTGAACATGTACTAGCATATAAAAACTTCTGAATTCAGTGCAGAAAGGGATAAATACTAAATGCATCATTCTCAGATCATGATGCAATAAAAATTATATGTAATAAACAGCAATGGAAGGATAGACTAAAAACTTACTGAAAACTAAATAACTTAATCCTAAAGAATGAGTGGCTCAAACAAGAAATTATAGAAACAATAACTAACCTCATTCAAGAGAATGACAATAATGAGAAAACATACCAAAACTTGTGGGATACAACAAAAGCAATTCTTAGAGGAAGTTCAATTTCCCCGAGTTCATACATAAATAAAATAGAGAAAATGTAGGTCAATAAATTGGGCATATAACTGAAAAAACTGGAAAAACAACAAATTGAAAATCCCCAATTAAATATTAAATTAGAAATAATGAAAAGCAAAGGAGAGATTAATAAAATTTAATTTAAGAAAACTAGTGAATTAATTTAAAAAATCTAAGAGCTGGTATTTAAAAAAAACAATAAAATTGATAGGCCTTTAGTCAATATCATAAAAGAAAGAAAGAAGAAAACCAAATTATGAGTATCAATAATGAAAAGGGTTCTTTTCTTACAATGAAGAGGAAATTAAAACAATAATTAGGAATTATTTTGCACAATTGTATACACATAAATTTGACAATCTTTGTGAAATGGATGATTATTTACCAAAATATAAGTTGCCCAGAATAACTGAAGATGAGGTAAACTACTTAAATAACCCCATCTCCGAAAAAAAAAAATTAAACAAGCCACCAATGAGCTCCTTAGGAAAAATTCTCTGGGACCAGATGGCATTAGTAGTGAATTCTACCAAGCATTTAAAGAGAAATTTACTCCAATACATTACAAACACTTTTGGAAAATTAGAGAAGGAGTCCTACTAAATTATTTTTATGACACAAATACGGTACCAATACCTAATCAACAAGAGACAAAACAGAGGAAAAAAAAATTACAGACCAATTTCCATTATGAATATAGATGCAAAAATTCTAAATAAAATATTAGCAAAAAGATTATAGCAAGTCATCCCAAGAATAATACACTTTGATCAGGTAGGATTTATTCCAGGAATGCAAGGGTGGTTCAATATCAGGAAAACTATCAGTGTAATTGATCATATCAACAATAAAGCTAGCAGAAATCATATGATTATCTCAACAGATGCAGAAAAGGTTTTTGACAAAACACAACACCCATTCCTATTAATAACACTAGAAAGTACAGGAAAAATGGAGTCTTCCTTAAAATAATGAGTAGAATCAATTTAAAACCATCAGCAAGTATTATATGTAATGGGGATAAGCTAGAAGCATTTCCAATAAGATCAGGGGTGGAAACAAGGATGTCCACTATCAGCCCTCTTAATCAATTTGGTTCTAGGAATGTTAGCAGCAGCAATAAGAGAAGAAAAAGAAATTGAAGGAATAAAATTAGGCAAAAAAAGAGAATAAGCAATCACTCTTTGTAGATGATATGATGATATACATAGAGAATCCTAGAGAACCAAGTAAAAAAAAAAACTACATGAGATAATAAACAAATTTGGCAAAGTTGCAGGATATAAAATAAACCCACATAAGTTCTTAGCATTCCTATATATCTCTAAAGAAATCCAACAGCAAGAGATTGAAAGAGAAATCCCATTTAAAATTAGTGTAGAGATTATAAAATATTTGGGAATCTACCTGCCAAAACAAAGCCAGGAATTACATGAACACAATTGCAAAACACTTTTCACACAAATAAAGTCAGATCTAACTAATTTGAAAAACATCAGTTGCTCATGGCTGGGTCAACCTAATATAATTAAAAAATGACAATTTTACCTAAATTCATTACATATTTAGTACCATACCAATCAGTCTACTAAAAATTACTTTGTAGAGCTAGAAAAAATAGTAACAAAATTCATGTGGAAGAACAAAAGGTCCAGAATATCAAGGCAGTTAATGAAAAGAAATGTTAGAGAACATGACCTAGCCATACTGGATTTTAATCTGTATTATAAAGCAGGAGTCATCAAAACTACTTCGTACTGACTGAGGAATACAGTAGTGGACCAATGGAAAAGATTAGATACAAGACTCAGCAGATGATGACTATAGTAAACTATTGTTTGATAAACCCAAAGACCCCAGTTTTTGGGATAACAATGAACTATTTGACAAAAACTGCTGAGAAAACTGGAAGATAGTATGGCAGAAATTTGTCATAGACCAATATCTAACACTGTACACCAAAATAAAGTTAAAATGAGTGCATGATCTAGGTATAAAGACTGATACTATAAGCAATCTGTGAGAGTAAGTGACAGTTTACATATCAGATCTGTGGAGAGGGGAAGACTTCATGATGAAAAAAAGAGTTAGAGAGCATTATATAATGCAAAATGATTAATTTTTATTATATTAAATTGAAAAGTTTCTGTACAAATAAAGCCAGTGTTACCAAGATTAAAAGGGAATTGGAAAATTGTGAAAGAAATTTTACAGCCAGTGTCTCTTATAAAGGCCTCATTTCTAAAATATACAAAGAATTGAGTCAAATCTATAAGAATACAAGCCACTCCCCAATCAATGAATTGTCAAAGGATATGAACAGGCCCTTCTCAGAAGATGAAATTAAAGGTATTAGGGGCGGCCAGGTGGCTCAGCGAGTAAGAGTATCGGCTCCAGTGTTGGGACGACCTGGAGATCGAATCCTGGGCTCAGACACTCAGCACCACACCCAGAAATAACTGGCCGTGTAACCTTGAGCAAGTTGCTTAACCCCGATTGCTTAAAAAAAAAAAAAATAAAAAAAAAAGAAATTAAAGGTATTTATAAGCATATGAAAAAATGTTCTAAATCACTATTGATTAGAGAAATGCAAATCAAAACAACTGTGAGGTACCGCATTGCACTGGTCAGTTTGGCTAAGATGACAAAGCAGTAAAATGACAAATGCTGGAGAGGACATGGAAAAATTAGAACACCAATGCATTGTTGGTGGAGTTGTGAACTGATTCAACGATTCTGGAGAACAATGTGGGACTATGCCTAAAGGGCTATAATTAAGTGCATACCCCTTTACCCAGGAATACCACTTCTACGGTTATATCCCAAAGAGATCAGAGAAGTTGGGTGAGGACCTGTATGTACAAAAATATTTATAATGGCTCTTTTTGTGGTGGCAAAGAATTGGAAATCAAGGGGACGCCCAACAATTTGGGTTTGGTTGAACAACCTGTTTTATATGAATGCAATGGAATACTACTGTGCTGTAAGAAATGAGGAGCAGGCAGACTTCATAATTACCTGGGGACACTTATATACACTGATGCTGAGTGAGAAGAGCAGAACCAGGAGAAATCTGTACACAGTCACAGGCACAACATATGTGTGATGACGAACTTCAATAGACTGGCCTCCTCTCAGCAATGTAAGGTTATAAGACACCTCCAAAATGCTCATGATCGAAAGAGATATCCAGATCCATAGAAATATGTGGAATCTGAAAGCAGATTGAAACAAACTACTTGCTGTGTTTGTTTTTCTTGTTTTGTTTTGCTTCCTCTTTTCCTCTTATCATTCCATCAGTTATAATCCTTCTTTACAACCTGGCTAATGATTAAGGCGAAGATATTTGTAGATCCTATATTCGAGTGCATGCTGCCATTATGGGGAGGGGGGAGGAGAGTGAAGGGGAGAAAGTTTGAAACTCATGGGACTGTGGAACTTAATGTAAACTAAAAGTAAATAAACAAACCAATTTAATTTAAAAAAAAGCAAATGAACTGAATATTAAGACATCTAAAAAAAGATGCTGGTATTAAACTCATAAAGAATTAGGAGCTACTTCCCTGTGTGAAACTGCTCTTCTGAACCAAATGTTGTCTTTGAAAACTCCAAAATGAGATGGTGGAAACCTCAGCTTATGCAACATTCCCTACCAACTAACTTTAAAATAACTCCTCAAATAACATTTCAGAGCAGCAGAGACAATAAAAGGTCGGACTGAGACATTTTTCTAGTTAACAATAACTTAGAAAGTAGGCAGGAGAGGTCTTTCACACCAGAAGTTATTGAGGAAAACT
This sequence comes from Petaurus breviceps papuanus, assembly GCF_028583685.1. Classification (NCBI taxonomy): domain Eukaryota; kingdom Metazoa; phylum Chordata; class Mammalia; order Diprotodontia; family Petauridae; genus Petaurus; species Petaurus breviceps. Next base: position 2,628,605 of record NW_027185850.1, on the reverse strand, counting down.
GCCCTGAAAACTTAGATACAGAGGGTAATACAGAAATTGAAAGAATTCACTGATCACCCCTGAAAGAGATACTAAAATGGGAAATTTCTGGCATTTTATAGCCAAAATCAGAGCTCCCATGGCAAGGAAAATATACTTCAACTCTTCAGAAAAAAAATCAAAGCAAATATTGTTGAAGCCATAATCAGGATCACACAGAATGTAGCAGTTTCAATTTTAAAGGGGCAGGGAGGGTGGAATATGATGTTTTGGAAGAAGATAATTTGGAGCTCAAAATGTTTGGCACCTTTAACTCAAAATGTACAATCTCCAGTCTGTAATACTAAGTTCAGAAGCTGAATTCAAAGATATTCTAATCCTAATGGAACAGTGACAAGAATCTATTCTAATAATGATCTTTATATTGTGAAGAATAACCATTGCAACAATAATTAGGACATAGAGTCCTTAAACTTTTGCTAAGAGCTTTACATATATTAATATATCTGATCTTCATAGCAACCCTTTGAGGGGGAAAGTGTTATTATTATCCCCATTTTGTGGATAAAGAAACTGAGACTATTAGAGGCTGAGTGACTTGTCCATGTTCACCAACTTCATAAGCTCCAATGGGTGAATTCAGGGTCACGTGTTCTGGCTTCCAAGTTTGGTGCTCTGTCTCCTTGGGTACCTAAATGCTCCTCTGTCTTCTTTTAGTGTCACTGTATTCCCAATCATTTATCTGCTATGTGATGTTGGCCCCTTACCTTCTCTTTGCCTCATGTTTTGCAATTGTAAAATGGTATAATGACAGTACCTACCTCTCAGAGTTTTTTTGAGGATAAAGCGAGATCATACTTCCAAAAGTGCTTCGCGTGGCCACTGACACATAGTGACCACCATATAAATGGATATTATCTTTACCTTCGCCCTTCCCATCTATGACTTCATTGCCAACTTATCTTGAAATTTTTGCTTGAAAATTTACTTTAATTGAGATACTCCCCTCCATATATTTTGTTTACTTATTATTTTCAAAAACATAGATATACATATACACACATATGCATATATACATATATGTGTAAGTATGCTTGTATCTGTATGTGTGGTGTGTTCATAAGTGTTTGACAAAAAACTGTCTGACGAAAACATAAATATATATGGGACACCCTCTTAAGTTTCCTGTGTATAATTAATATTTTTCATCTCTTTCTTAAATCTAAATAATTTATGCAGTAATAAATTATGGCACTGATTTGTGTCATTTGCTAATCTCTAAGGCTTCAATTCTTAGACTACAAAGTAATTGGCTCCTTGAGTTTGGCCATAACTGGCTTATATATCCCTAAATCTGCCTCTCTCGTCTACCTTCTCTTCCACTGGAAAATTAAAACAAAACAAAATACAAGGAAAATCAATGAAAATTCAAACATTCGATATCTCTCTTTATAGTCTGACAAAACAAAGACCCACATTTTAGTAAATATAAGTTGGGGATTTTTTTTTCATTTTGTTTTTAATTTTTTGGAGGGTGAACAGTAGCAAATGTGTGAGATTGTCTTTTTCTTAGTTTTATTTATTTTATTTTTAATTTAAGGAAAAAACAATCATTTCTATAACATAGTGTAATACAAAAATTATCACAAATAAGACTGCTAATCTACTATGTACAACTTCCTATTCCTTTCAAATATAGAAAACTTTATTATGTAAATATAATTTTCTTCCCTCCCCATGCCCTACAGATGGTTATTAAGTAAAACAAGTGTGTGTATTTGTATATTTGTGTGTGTGCATGTGTATGAATCCTTCTATGCATACTTTATCAGTTCTTTCTCTGATTGAAGATAACGGCTTCCTTCATTGGTCCTTTGTAATTATGTTTGGGTATTTATAATACTCAAAATGATTTAGTCACAAAGACTTATTCTTAAAATAATACTGCTGTTACTGTATAAAAAATTCCCTTCTTTCTGCTCATTTCACTTTTCATTATTTTGTAATTATGTCTATCCATGCTTTTCTTAGATCATCAAGCCTGCCTTTTTTTAAAATATAAATTTATTTATTTATTTTTTAGTTTTTAACATTCTTTTCTGCAGGATTTTGAGTTGCAAATTTATCCCCATCTCTCCTTTACCTGCACCCCAAGATGGGAAGCATACTGAATGTCCCTTCCTCTAATCTGTTCTCTCTTATGTCCTCCTAATGCCCCCTTTCTTTCTTGAAGGGCAAGATTGATTTCTATGCCCCAATGCCTGTATATCTTATTTCCTAGTTGTATATGAAACCCACCCCCAACTGGGAAGACAAGTAATTCAATATAGGCTGTACATGTACTTAAGCAAGACATTTCTGTAGTAGTTATATTGTGAAAGACTAAATATATTTCCCTCCATCCTATCCCATCCCCCACTTATTATTTTTCTTTTTTGACCCCATCCCTTTTTAAAACAGTTTGCTTCTAAGTACCCTCTACCCGCAATCTGCCCTCCATTCTATCATCCCCCCTCTTATCCCCTCCCCTCCTACTTTCCTGTAGGGTAAAAATACCCAACTGAGTGTGTATGTTATTCCCTCCTTAAGCAAAATCCAATGAGGGTAAGGTTGACTCATTCCCTTTCACCCTTCTGCTCTTCCCCTCCTTTGGAATAATTTTGTCTTGCTTCTTTTATGTCAGATAATTTACCCTATTCTGTCTCTACTTTCTCTTCCCTATATATTCCTATCTCACCACTTAATTTCATTTTTAGTTATCATCCCTTCCTATTCAACTCATCCTGTGCCCTCTGTCTATACATTTACACACATGCACACACATATATTTATACAAGTAAACCCTCCTATACATGTATGTGTGTGTATTCCATTTAGTTATCCTCCCACTGAGAAAAGTGTCATGAACTACATTTATCATCTTTCCATGTAGGAATATAAATAGCTCATCTTTAGTAAGTTCCTTAAGATTTCTTTTCCCTTTTACCTTCCTATGCTTCCCTTGCTTGTTATGTTTGAAAATGAAATTTTCTGTTCAGCTCTGGTCTTTTCATCAATGATACTTGAAAATCATTTTTTCATTCAATGTCAATATTTTCCCCTGAGGTATTATACTCTGTTTTTCTGGGTAGGTGATTCATAGTTTTAATCCTAATTCCTTTGACCTCCAGAATATCATATCCCATGCCCTTTGATTCCATAATGTAGAAGCTGCTAGATCTTGTGTTATCCTGATTCTTTTTCCACAATACTATCTTTGTTTCTTCCTGACAGCTTCTAATGTATTCTCCATGACATGAGAACTCTGGATTTTGACTATAATATCCCTGGGAGTTTTCTTTTGGTCATCTTTTTAAAGAGGTGATCACTGAATTCTATGAATTTTTATTTTGCCCTTTGGTTCTAGAACATCTGGCCACTTTTCCTTAAGAATTTCTTGAAAGATGATGTCTAGGCTTTTTGTTTGATCATGACTTTAAAGTAGTTCAATAATTTTTAAATTATTACTTCTGTATCTATTTTGTAGGTCAGTGGTTTTTCCAATGAGATATTTCACATTGTCTTCTATTTTTTTCATTCATTTGTACGTGTTTTATATTATCTTGATTTCTCATAACGTCATTAGTTTCCATTTTCTCTAATCTATTTCTGAAGGGATTATTCTCTTCTGTGAGTTATTGAAATTCCTTTTATATCTGACCAATTCAGTTTTTTAAGGCATTCTCCTGATTTGCATTTTGGACTTCTTTCGTCATTTGAGTTAGTCTATTGTATAAGGTGGAATTTTCTTCAGTCAGGCTGATGACTCATTTTTCATGATTTTCTTGCATCATTGACATTTCACTTCCAATTTTTTCCTCTACTTCTCTTACTTGATTTTCAAAATTCTTCTTGAGCTCCTCCATGGCCTATGTCTAGTTCATATTTTTGTTGGAGGCTTTTGATGCAGGAGTTTTGACTTTGTTGTCTTTTGATGGATCTGTTTTTTGATCCTCTTTGTCACCAAAAGATAATTCTATAGTTTGATTTCACTTCCTTTGTTTGCTCATCTTGCCAGTCAGTTACTTGACTTTTGAGCTCTTCGACATGGTAGAATTCTATTTCCAGAGTGGAGAGTCCTGCTTCCCAAATTTCTGGGGTTTTGTGCAGCTCTTGTCAGAGTTTGTTTGTTTATTTTCTCTAGGCACCTGCCTCAGAACTGTGAGGAGGACTTTCTCTCCAAGCCCTCAACAAGCTCTTTAATACCAGTGCTCCTCACCCCAGGAACACCACCCAAAACTCTGACCCTGATGCATACAGTTCAAAGGAAAATAATCCTGCCTCAGTTCAAGCAGATAAATTCCTGCAAATTCTCGATGGACCGCCACTTAGTCCTGCTACTACCAGTAGGCCTGGATCCAGAAACAGCAGCAGTGGCAGCAGTTGCAACCACTGTCTCCTCCACCACTTGGGGGTAGGGGCCAGATCACACATTTCTCTCATCCAGGATCAACAGGGTTCCCCACTGACCCTTTAGGTTGTTTTTAGTGTTTATGGGTTGAGAAGTTTGGAAACTGCCACAGATGTTAGTGATTCATTCTCCTGAATTCTTCTCCCTGACAAATCTGTGTCAGTGGTATGGGACTGTGTGGTTCAAGTGGGACTGTGCTCTGCTCCCCGCCTGGTGTGAAAGAACCTTTCTGTTGGCCTGCCAGGTTGCCGTCAGAATATTTGTTTCTCTCTTTCCCTTTATGGGTTCTATAGCTCTAAAATTTGTTCATAGTCATATTTTATAGGTATTGGATATGGTTGGAGTGGCAGCTTAAGCTCTTTCCTGCTTTTGCTCCACTATCTTGGCTCTGCCCCCAAGCTCATAATTTCTCATAGCACAGTAGTATTTCATCAAAATCATATACCACAACCTGTTGAATCATTTCACAATTGCTGGGCATTTCCATAATTTCCAGTTCTTTGCCACCACAAAGAGAACTGCTATAAACATTTTAGAACATATAGGTTCTTTTCCTTTTTCCCTAATTATTTTTGGCAATAAACATAGTAGAAGTGTTGCTAGATCAAAGGGTATAGGCAGTTTAAAATTTATTTGGGCAGATTATGCAATTATTATCCAAAGTGGTTGGGTCAGTTCATAATTCCACCAAAAATGGATTCATGTCCCATTTTCCCACATGGCTCCAGCATTTGTTGTTTTCATCTTCAATCATTTTAGCCAAACTGAGGGGTGTAAAATGATATTACAAGGTCACTTTATTTTGTGTTTCTCTAATCAGTAATGATTTACAGCATTTTTCCATTTGACTATAAGTTGTTTTAATTTCTTCATCAAAAAACATTCCTGTCCATTTCCTTTGAACATTTTGAAATTGGGGAATGACACATATTCTTATAGATTTGATGAAGTTCTTTAAATATTTAAGATATAAGACCTATATCTGAGTTACCATCTTGACAATTCTTGCCTCCCCCTCACAATTTTCTGCATTCCTTCTGGTCTTGGATACATTTGATTTATTTGTACACACCTTTTTAATTTAATGTAATAAAAAAATTTCATTTTGCAACTCAATCTATTCTCTATCATTTGTTCATTCAAAATTATTCATTTATTATACATCTAATAAGTAATAGGGCCCATGTTCTAATTTTCTTGTAAAATCTCTCTTTATAGCTAGGATATGTATCCATCTTGTCCTTGTACTAGTTAGTGATAAAAGATAATGGTCTGTGTTCAAGTTCTGTCATAATGTTTCCAGGTTTCTCAAAATTTATTTTTTTCACCAAATACTGAATTCTCATCTGAAAATCTTAACTCTTTATATTTGTCAAGCACAAAGTCATTATATTTATTTGCTGGTGTAAAATGTATATCTACTCTGTTCCACTGATCTATCTTTCATTTTTGAGGCCAGTACCAGATAGCTGTGATAATTACTCCTGTATAATGTAGTATAAATTTTAGTATCACTAAACTCCCTTCCTTTACATTTATTTTTTTTCATTATTCCCTTTGATACTCTTGACTTTTTTGTTCTTCCAGATGAATTTTTGTTATTATTTTCATCTAATTCAATGTGTGTGTGTGTGTGTGTGTGTGTGTGTGTGTGTGGCATTACTTGAGTAAGAGGTTGACATTGTCAGATTTAGGCTTTATAGAAATCTCTTTGACAGCTCAGAATAGAGTGAATCAAAGAAAAGTGAGGGAGGCAGACTGAGTAGGATGTTCTTGGCTTATACATACATACATACATACATACATACATATATATATATATATATATATATGTATATATATATATATATATATATTTATATATTTCTGGGTGTGGTGCTAAATATCTGAGCCCAGATTTGATCCTCAGTCCTTCCCAACACTGGAGCCCGTGCTCTTACTCACTGAGCCACCTGGATGCCCCTAAGCAGTTGGGGTTAAGTAACTTGCTCAAGGTTACCAGGCCAGGTGTTTCTGGGTGGGTGCTAAGTATCTGAGCCTGTATTCGATCCCCAGGTCATCCCGACACTGGAGCCCGTACTCTTACTTGCTGTGCTACCTGGCCTCCCCCCTTGCCTGATATTTTAAAGAACAGAACATATAGGTTTCCAGTGCAGCCAGATGTTGCAGTGGATAGAGTATATGGACCAGATTCTGGCATTTATTAGCCACTTAGTTGTGTGACCCTGAATGAGCTAATTTGCCGCTCTCTCAGTTCCCCCATATATAATGGGAGTAATAGTAGTATCTGGCTCCTAGAGTTATTGTAACGGGGGAAATGCTATGATATTTGTAAAGCTCTTCATACATGTTAAAGCCCTACATTAATGTTATTACTTTTATTATTAATAATTATTGAATGCTCCACTGTAAATTGGGCTGTAATTCCTTACATTCTCATTGCCCAAGTTCCTCAAAAGGCTTATTTTGATATCAGCATATGGGAGTGGTAGAAACTTAATGATTCTGAGGTGTGTGGTCTCTTTGCTTCCAGTCTCTGCCGAAGTAAAGAATTGAGACAGCCAAGAAGAGGGATCTGAAAATGTTGGGACCTCAGAAAATATAGGAGATCCCAGGATTACTTGGGGATAGAGTAGCAGTTAGACATTAAGTAGTTATAAAGTACTTTATAAGTTCTCAGCAGGTAAGTAAGGCCAGTGGTTCCCTAGAAACTCAAAACATTCCATGCCCTCAAGGGATTCACATTCTGATGAAAGCTTGTGTGGTTGTTTTTTTCTGTTTGTGATGAAAAACCTTATCCAAAATTTAATCAAGAACACAGAGATCTCTTAGGATAGGAACAGGAATTTATTCTCTTCCCTAGCTGAAGAGATCAGTCTTCCCCATACCTGAACCTGAGGAAGAGGTGCTTTACAAAAGGCAGAACAAGAACTGATATACTAACAGGGTCCCATATCCCACTGGTTGGAAGGTGGGCTCAAGTCTAGGCTTGAAAAACTTCCCCAATTGTAAATGACAGAGAAGCCTGCTAAGGAGGCTAATTGACAACAAGAGAAAAGGTTTTGGGGGTCCCAAAGCAATAGGGAAGAGTGAGCTCATGCTGTCCCCAACCCCTCCACTGGCCTGGAGGAGGAGCCCTCAGAGGTGGGATATCTGATGCCTCCTGAAATTGCTTCCTGCTGATTAACAGCAGAAGGATGAGTGGGGGAAGGCTGAGGGAAGTTCTTAGAAGTTTTCACTCCCCCCACACACTTCCATTCTCAAAGAGGCCCCAGAGAGTAGCATGATGCTAGAGCTAAGCTGGAGTGTCCAACTGTGGTTACTCAGAGCAGTACTAACTCAGAATGCTCTACCATGGCGCAAGCACAAAGACAACATGTGAACATTTGGGGTAGAGGCGTCTTTCAATTTATTCATCACCCATTTCTTTTGAGCTACTGCATTTCTGCTTTGTTCATAAAGCACAGCCCTTTCTTGGATGCAGGCAGACCATACTGGGTGGTCCTATGCCAGCATCTCTCATGTCACCCAATTAATTCCAAAGTTGGGAATGGAATTGGATTTTGAAATTTGATCTAAATGGAATTTATCTAAGGAAAGAGAAAACATACAAGGAAAAAATATGTTCAAAAAAACTACAGAATAGGTGGACTGCAGACTTAGAGAAAACTCTAGGAGTTAGTGGCAGGGGAAAAGTTGAAGGGGAACAAAGAAATTATTGTTAAAGTTATGGAATTGGGGGGGCAGAGCCAAGATGGCGGAGTAGAAGCACTACCTTCCCACGGTCCTGGCTTCCACACTCCCCAATCCATGTAAAAAGGGGATCTAAACAAACTTTGGAGCTGCAGAACCCACAAAATGACACAGAGAAGCTAACCTCCCCCTGAGGATAGCCCGGCAGGCCGGAATCCAGCAGAGCTCTCAGGGAGCCGAGCCCAGCACCTTGCTTAGGCTTTAGCCCCAGGGTGGGCCTGACCAGCCACTGGCCAGAGGGACTCCAGATCAGCAGCAGCTGTGGCCGTTTCCAGATTTATCAACACATAGACACAAAGGACAAAATGATAGGTCAGTACAGTCTGGACTTTGGGACCCGTAAGTGGGAGTGCATGGCTTCTTACCCCCCAGGGCGAGAAGCTGCTGAGACGGCGGCCAGCCAGTGCCACATGGCAGCTTCAGCTCTTGGCCTGCAGAGTGTAGAGGGACCAAGCACCAGTCTGAGGGGTAATCGCTCTTGCTTTAACCTGCTTCCATATGAATTGCAGTCTTTGAAAATAGATGGCATCAAAGTGGAGAGTAGAGCGGGTGGGAGGTGGGACGGGAGGGAGGGAAGTGTAGTCAGTCTTTTACAATGTATGTACTATGTTATTGTCTTGCATTAGCCACACATGTGCAACCTATACTGAACTGCTTATGTTCCTAGTAGGGGTGGGTGATGAGGAAGGAGGGGAATGAATCTGAAATTGAAATTTTGAAATCAAATATTCAAATATGTATGTATATATATGTATGTATATGTGTGTGTGTGTATATATATATACATACTATTATTAATACCATCTTACATGTAATTGGCAAATGGGATGTGCAGGCACTGAGGCATAGAAATCCACTGGAAAAATGGAAAGGGGTATGGGGGAAATGTGGGAGAGAGCAGACTGGAGGAGGGGATGTCCTGTGGGACTGCTATTTTGGGGCGGTGGGTGGGGGAGAAATGGGGAGAAAATGTGTAACTCAAAATCTGGCAGAAACAGATGATGTAAATCAGAAGCTAATAAAGCATTGAAAAAATAAAGTTATGGAACTGAATTCTGCTCCAAGAAGTTAGTATAAAAGGAGAATAGGAGATATAGTAATAAGATAAGAGAGAGAAGATAGGGCAAAGTCTTGGGAGACAATAAGAGCAGAGAAGTACAAAGGAGAGAGGGTGATTCTTTCTCAAGTGTGCAGATAAATTTTCAACTACCTGTTGTGGAGGTCCCATTGAATAGAATGAGCACTTTTTAAAAAGCCTATTAAGTGTTTTTTTTTGAGACACTCTAGGTAATTTGCTATTTTGGAAACAGTAGATACTAATTCTGAGAGCCAACTACAATATCTTTTTCCTCACTCACAACCTTGTTGCCTTTCTGTTGTTCATTTCAATTTTCTTTCTTTTTCCCTGTATCTATCTTCTTTTTCCTTCTTCCTTCCTTCCTTCTTTCCTTCCTTCCTTCTTTCCTTCCTTCCTTCCTTCCTTCCTTCCTTCCTTCCTTCCTTCCTTCCTTCCTTCCTTCCTTCCTTCCTTCCTTTCTTTCTTTCTTTCTTTCTTTCTTTCTTTCTTTCTTTCTTTCTTTCTTTCTTTCTTTCTTTCTTTCTTTCTTTCTTTCTTTCTTTCTTTCTTTCTCCTTCCTTTATCTGTCCAGTGCTGTGTTCTTCTATTTATCTGTCAATTTAGGAATATAGTATCACATTTCCAAATGTACAAGAAACCTCAGAGGCCAACAAATCCAACCTTCTTTTTGTTTACAGATAAGGAAACTGAGACCCAAGAATTTTAAGTGATTAGATTAGGCTCCAAATGTGGGATGCAGATCCTCTGCCTCTTTCCATCATGCTATACTTCCTTTTAGGATGTCTCAAACCCAAGAGCAGGAATCATGGTATAAAAGTATACTAAGGGTTGAAGATTATCAGAACTATAGGATGGAAAGTTAAGCAAGAAAAGGATTTAAGGGTCACAGATTTATAGGTAGAAGAGACCTGAGAGGACACCTACTTCAAACCCCTTCTTTTCTAGGTGAATAATAAGCAATTTAGATAGATTAAGCGACTTTCACCCAAGTAACATCAAAAAATAGTATTTAAAGTAATCATAAAGTGCTCTAAATCATTATTGATTAGATAAATGCAAATAAAGTAATCATTTAATTAAGCATCAAAATGTCTGTCCTTTTTCTTCTTCCCAAGAAGGCTTGACTGTGTCACAGTAACCTGAGCTACTAAGTAAAACTTATTATTGAAATTCTTCCTGAATAAATATAATAATCATTTCTATAAAGTTTAAAATAATTAATAAAATAATATGTCTGGATGTGACAAATCATTCCACTTAATAAATAAGCACTATGTTGGATGATTTTTGTAAAATATTCTTTGTTTCAAGGAGGAAAGGCAGAGAGCTCCTATCCTTTCTCTTCAATCACATAATAAGATGAAAAGCATATTTCTCTCCACTGCTATGTACTTGTCTGGAATCAGAAAAAGGACTGAATAGGTTGCCTCTCACCCTTATAGATTTGCAAGGTTTCCCATGTTCAAAAAGTGATGGAATAAAAGAATAAAGAAACTGATATTGAATGGATTTGACCTTAACTCTCCTCTGGCCTAAGATGTTCCTATGGAGAGATGTAAGGGTCCAGAATAGTGGACTGCACTATTTTCTCTGGTAGACTTAGGCAGGGTGTAAATTATGTTGTAAAACCACAGAATGAATTGAAGGTTTCAAAGTAGCAGACAGGTTATGGAGTGATTGAAGAGGTGTATGTCCTAGTATGAATATAATGGTTTGGGGGAGAGGGAGAGAGAAAGGAACACAGCAAGAGAATTCTTAATTGTTTCCTCTCTTTTCATCTTTATTATTGTTGGGTTGCAAGAAACGATGTATATCACAGGCAGTCTGCCTTAAAATAAGACACAATTTTCTTCTCTTTATGAAGAAGGGACTAAAGATCATATGCTTTCATGGGATAACATTGGTGCAAGATAGAAGAATTTCAGCATTCAAGGGGATGCCAAGTTAAAGGAGTATTCTTTAAGCACCAAGCATTAAATGAGAGCAGAGCAGATCCAGAGTCTATATAAATTTTCTGCCAGGGGTAATAGCATAGAGTTGACATTTGAGTTGGAAATGTGCACCCATTTTGTCTGAAATTGACAGGAGGATTCTAGAAAAGGTTTGATTTCTGAGAGCATATATACATTAAAGTGAAATGGTGTACTTTGAATCAAATGAACGTGAAGAGGAAATGGGAGAAATGGCTCAAATGAAACGATAACTAGTTTCTGTATCTAGCCCTTTGGTTGAAGCATTTCAAATAATTTTAAAAAATCATTGTGGTATGAATCGTAAGGGTTCAGAAAAAGTTTTATGTCCTTTTCAAACAAACTTTGCTTATGTGAATGTTATGTGTGTATATGCATTGATATACGTATATATGTATATATGTATGAATGTATGTATGTATGTACACAGATAAACAAACACATATTTACATAATAAATTCTCTCCCTAAAGACCCAAGGCTCAAACCTCTCCTCTTGTCTACTCCCTCTTTGATTTTGTCTGAGAGAATTGTAATGGATCTGTCATGAATGAAGGAAGCTTTTTTCAAATCATCACATGCTAGAAGAGATTTTTGTTCAATTGTTTGGTTTGCTTTAGACATATGATGATCTTAGCAATGTGAAAAACTACTGCCATGAAAATATCATCCACTAGTGAAAATCAGTAACACTTCTGTACTTTTTCTGGATGCTGAATGGTTAAAAATTTCTCAAGAATTATACAAATATTATTTGTCAGAGGCAGAAGATTCTAAAGGGAATTTTCCTTGTACCTTATTCTAATGAGCAAGAAGGGCCTCATCATTATTCTAGAAATGAGAGATAGTGGAGTGGACTTGTTGTCAGGAAAAAACTGGTTTAAATCCTACCTAAGGTTGAGATGAACTAGATTTTCTGGGCAGATCGCTTGTCCCTATATCTCAATTTTCCCATCTGTGAAGTGATAGGTTATAGATTTGGTATTACCTCCAAATGCTTTTCCTTTTCTAAATCTTTCTATAATCTTGGGAAAGAAATGTTATGGAAAGTGATCATTTTCTCCTAGATCCTTGGAAGACAAAGAGAGGGAACCTTCTACTGTGGCCAGCACATTTGGTTGGCTAGCGAGTGGTGAGAATAATGAATCAGGGATGTAATCAATAGGCTATTTATTACAGGACCATTTCATACAGAGCCAAAGATGCAAGGGACTCACACAGTCCATATGCCCCCCAAAGAATGCAGACAATGTACAAAGATCCTTCCTCTATCTTGTTTACTATTTACTCTTGCTTAAGGTTACTTATCTATTAGGGTAATATCCTAGGACCATATCCTGAGCTATGAACAAAGAAAAGATTACACACCCTCTTGCTTATCTGCCCTGTAATGTTGAAGTTAACTGTATTGGGCAGGGGGATATTCCTTTAGTGAGGTCAAGGGACCCCCAAAAAGTTCTCTGTATTTATACATCCTCCTGCTTATCTTCCCCACAACCTCTCAGGTAATAATATAGGGGAGGAGAACATTTCATTAGCAAATCTGGGGGACTCCTGAAAGTTCTCTACAACCTAGTTACAATTGTGCTAAGAAAATAGTCAGAGTAGGGTATGCTTGATCTTGGGAAAGCGGATTTTGGGAGTAAGGGAAAATATGGATATGAGTCAATGAGATAAATGCTTCAAGTGAACTCAGCTGATGAGGGATGTAAGATATAAAGAAATAACCTCATAAAGAAACAAAGGGAAAGAATTTCAATGAGAAGAAAAAATGGGATTGGTGTTGAAGAGATTATCATTGATGAACACTGAACTCAGCAATCATCTTAAATTTAAATAAAAACAAACAATCCTTCTGTAGATGAAAGTAAGTCTCCTTAATAGAGGTTGATTTTTGCCAAATCCTGATGGACTAAGAGGTAAAAGAACAACAAAGTATAAGCCCTTCACTTAAGGCAAATAGGATATTGGTGATTGATGACAGAGACAAAGTACTGACATTCAGTTACAATTTTGTTTTTGTTTCCTATTGTAAGAACAGCTCCTTTTCATAGAAAGGACAACAAAAAAATAACATTTAGTGTGCAACTAGGTGGTGCAGTAAATAGAACACTGGCCTTGGAGAAAGGAGGGCCTGAGATCAAATCTAGCCTCAGACACTTGGCACACATACTAGCTGTGTGACCTTGGGCAAATCAATTAACTCAAATGCCTTGCCTTCCCCCTTCCAAAAAATATTAAAAAGTAATAACTTTTAGGGAGATGATGCCTAAGATAAATGGAAAGATCATTAAAGCACCTAGTTGTTTTAAATGATGAAACATAGATTTGGGTCATGCAAGCACAAGTAGAAAAGATGGCTTAGACATTTCAATGAAATATGAAAAATCATTAAGGAAAAAGTAAGGGATTTCAAGATTAGAGAAAAGTAAATGTTTTCCCAAATTTCAAAAATTGGGAAGCAATTAGAGTCTGCAAATTAAAGTACTGAGCTTGACTTTTATTGCTGGAAAATGTCAATAATCATCAAAAAGATACTTCATAGCATCTAGAAAGGACAGTAAGTGTTAAAAGTAGAGAGTCAGCAAAGCTTTAGAAAGACTTCGTCATGTAAATGTTATTTGATGGTATTGTTAAGCTACTACATGATGGAATGTTGTCAAAAGAGTTATAAAATATTTTAAATAAAGTTTTGATAATATTTCTTATGTTACCTTGTGGAGAAAATATAGAGATTTTTATTAGATAAGAATATGAAAAAATTAATTTAGGTGTTTCTGAATGGACAGATTTAAAGAATAGTTTTTGCTTGTTCAATGTCAAATATAAAAAAGAGAGTTCTCCTATAAGTTTACTCATAAATTAGTGGAAGACTTTTGTTGTAAAATTAACATAGATTTAAGCCCCAATACTATACTCATCACCATTGTGGACATCATAAACTAGAGGAATAGCCCATATAATATGTAACAGAGTTAGTATCCAAAAAATCTTGAGGATATGAAGGGAAGGGGATGCTAAGTCTTCAAGGACACATATGGTCTTCAAGGTCATTGGGCATTTTCTTTTGAGCAAGTACAAGTTTCATAGAACAAATCCTTCTACTAAGGGGCTTTATTCTGTGAAGTTTGGATTGGTCAAAGGACTGAAACTGAAGAGGAAAAGAGCCACACATGTCCTCGAGGGAGAAGATTCCCCATCCATGAAGCACATTGAGTTGAATATAAGAAAAAAAATAATTTGGGATAAATGTAAAGTCTCTCATCTTTATATATAAAATATTAACTGAATACCTGCATGCATATCAGTTGTTTCAGAAAAAAAAAATCAGAAGGGAACAGAGCCAAGATGGCAGAGTAAAAGCAGGAACTTTGCATAATCTTCAACACCAAGCACCTCCAATACTTGTAATATATGTCTCTAAATAAATTTTACAGCTACAAAACCCACAAATTGATAGAGAGAAAAAGAAAATCTCCCACTGAAGGCAGCCTGGAAAGCTGATAGGAAGGGTCTGTGTATCAGCAATGCAATATTCACAATGCCTATGGGAATTACAGATATGCTGATGCAGTTATCAATCACAAAATATATCAGGCTTGCTATACAGGGGATGAAGAGAGAACATTTATTAAAATACCAAAAGACTGAGTCCCAAAACAAGAAAGTCAAAGCCATCAGAGTAGTTATGGAATTGGCACAGGTAGATAAAGTAGAAAGCACCCACATTCTCAAGACTTTAAAACAGAATATGCTACCTCAGGCAAAGGTCCTTCTCTCTCCACTCACAGCAACCACCCAGCATCCCGGAAGCGCACTCCCAGCAGCTCCGGCCCCTGGAATTCCTCAACAGGAGTCCTTAGCAGAAATTCTGGCTGACTCAAAAAGGGATTTGCACTTCCGTTGCTGCTGCCTCTGCTGCCACTGCCGCCGTCGCTCCCACTGCTAGCCACTGCAGGAACTCTAGCTTGGCTTCTGCTTCCTCTTGCTCTGCACCTTCCTTGCTGTCAGCAAGTCCAATGGGGCATGGAAGATCTTTAAATCCCATAACCCTTACAGTCTGTCATAATTTCCTGGGAGCCTAGTGCAGACCTGTATGCACTGTGTAGTATCAGACCCAGAATAGCCCTGACCAGCAGCACAGACCAGCAAGAGCAGACTTCAGAAGAATTAATTACCAACAGCTGTGGCAGTTTTCAGACTTCTCAACCCAGAGTAACCAAAGAGAAAGTAAAAGCTCAGAGGGGAACTCTTTTGGATCCCAGTGACTGAAGAGAATGTTCTGGGCCCTGAACCCAGAGAGAGAATTGGCAGAGATACAGTGGCTGTAGCTGCTGCCATGTGACTTCCTCCAGAACTCCTGCCCTGTTGAATATAAGGTGCCCAAGCAACCATTCAGAGGGTAATCCCTCTTGTGTTGACCTGCTTGCATCTGGACCACAGTCCTGGGAGAAATGCCAGTATGCCAGAACTTGTGGTGGCTGTAGAGAGGGTGCCCTCCTAAGACCTCTGAAAACATTTGTGAAAACCCCAGTGATTTGGGACAAAGCTCTCTCCTCTCTGGAAGCAGAGTTCTACTGTGAAAAAGAGCTCAAAAGTCAAGTAATTGTCTTTCAACATGAGCAAGCAGAGGAAACAAATCAGACCATAGAGTACTTTTTTTTGGTAACAAAAAGGATCAAAACTTACAAGCAGAAGAAGTCAACAAAAGCAAAATTCCTACATCAAAAGCTTCCAAGAAAAATATGAACTGGTTATAGGCAATGGAGGAGATCAAGAAGGATTTTGAAAATCAAGTAAGAGAAGTGGAGGAAAAATTCGGAAGATGAATGAGAATGATGCAAGAAAGACATGAAAAGTGAGTGAAAAGCCTTCTAAAGGAGACCAAAAAAAAACTTTTGAAGAAAATAACATGTTCAAAACCAGACTAAATCAAAAGGCAAAGAAGGCCCAAAAAGCCAACGAGGAGAAGAATGCCTTAAAAAGCTGAATTTTCCAGATGGAAAAGGAATTTCAAAACTCACTGATGAGAATAACTCCTTCAAAATTATGTTGGATCTTTTGGAAGCTAACGACTTTATGAGAATTCAAGATAATTTAAAACAGATACAAAGAAAATGAAAAAAATAGAAAGCGATGTGAAATATCTCATTGGAAAAACCACTGACCTTGAAATACATCCAGGAGAGATAATTTAAAAAAAAAATTTGACTACCTGAAAGCTATGATAAATAAAGGAGCTTAGACACCATCTTTTAAGAAATTATCAATCAAAATTGCCCTGATATTCTAGAACCAGAGGGCAAAATAGAAATTGAAAGAATTCACTGATCACCTCTTGAAAAAGATCCAACAAGAAAACTCCTAGGAATATTATAGCCAAATTTCAGAGTTTCCAAGTCAAGGAGAAAATACTGCAAGCCACCAGGAAGAAACAATTTGAGTATCATGGGAACAAAATCAGGATAACACAAGACCTAGCAGCTTCCATGTTAAGGGCAAAAAAGGACCTGAAGTATGATGTTCCAGAGGTCAAAAGAGCTAGGACTAAAACCCAGAATCACCTACCCAGCACAACTGAATATACTGTTTCAGAGGAAAATATGGCTATTTAGTGAAATAGAGGACTTTCAAGCATTCTTGATAAAAAGATCAGAGCTGAACAGAAAATTTGTGTTTTTCAAATACAAGAGTTAAGAGAAACATGAAAAGGTAAACAGGAAAAACAAATCCTAAGGCACTTAGTAAAGTTGAAGTGTTTACATTCCTAAATGGAAAAACCATAATTACAACTCATAAGACTTCTCTCAGTATGAAGATAGTAGAAGAGAATATATATGTGTATATATACAAATATTTGTATATATAGGAGGGTGTATGTGCATATAAATATATAGGTGAATGTTGGCATATTTATATACGTGTATACATGGACAGAGGGAACAGGATGAGCTTAATATGAAGGGATGATATCTAAAAAATAAAATTAAGACTTGATAGAGGAATTTTTTGGAGGAGAAAGGGAGAAATAGATCAGCGTAAATTATCTCATATAAAAGAGGCAAGAGAAAACCATTACAATTGAGGGGAAGAGCAGGAAGGTGAAACAGAATGGGACATACTTATTCTCACTGAATTTGGCTTAAGGAGAGAATAACATACATACTCAATTGGGTATATTACCCTACTGGAAAGTAGGGGGAAAGGGGTTAAGTAGGAGAATGATGGAAAGGAGGGCAGATTGGAGGAGAGGGTAGTTTGAAGGAAATTTTTATTTACATTTATTTTTAACATATTTTATAAAATTTACATATTTTGTGTATTTATTTCAAAAGGGAAAGGGTTAAAAGAAAATTTAGGATAACTGAGGGCCAGAATAGGATGGAAGGAAATATAGTTAGTCTTTCACAATATAACTTCTGTGCAAAAGTTTTGTATAACTACACCTATATTGAATTGCTCTTCTTCCTACTGGGGGAGGCTAAGGAGGGAAAAAGGGAAAAAAATCTGGAACTGAAAGATTTAAAAACAAATGTTTAAAAAAGCGTTTGTTTTGTTATAGGCAACTCAGAAATAAAATATATGGGCACTGAAGTATAGAAATCCAACTTGCCTAATAGAATATTATGAGGGGGATATGGGGGGATACAAGAGAGAGCAAATTGGAGGAAGGGTGTTCAATAGGTTCGCTACCTTGGGGTTGGGGTAGGGTAAAGATCGGGAGAAAAATTGTAACTCTAAATATTGTTTAAATGAATGTTAAAAACTAAAAATAAATAAACGAAAGTTTAAGAAAAGCAGAGGCTTTCAAATGAATCATACATTCAGCATCATTAAGCATTGTTATGTGGCAACTCACAAAATGGAAATGAGATCTTGGACTTCATTGACTCGACCAAGTTTCCCGAAATGGATAAGTGATAGTCCCATTCTACTCTGCTTTTGATTGATTTCTTCTACTTTACTATACCCTGGATGCTATAGGTTAAAAAAAAGTATAAACTCAGTGATTTACTGGAACAATTCCAGAGAAGGGAAACCAGGATGGTGAAGGACCTTATTCAATGTTACTTAAGGATCACTTGAAATAACATTCATGTTAATTTTGAAGAAGAAAAGAAAACAAGCATAAAAAGGGGAGAAGAGAGCTCTCTAAGCATCTGAAGAGCTGCCATCTAGAGGAGGAACTAGAGTAGATCTATTAGCAGGGGAGGAGAAAGGAGTGATACACATAAGTCAGAATGATGTTTTGGCCTTGTTGGCAAGGGAAGAACCAAAACAACTTTGTGAAAATAATAGCAGTCCAGAGATGAATTGGCATACCCAGGAAATGGCACATTTTCTCTCCATAGAAGTATTGAAGGAGATTAGAATGGGTCATTATCAAACATGTTATAGAAAGGATTTCCTTCACTTGTTAACTTGACTTCAGGAGTTCATAAAATAAAGGTCGAATTTTATTTCAGTATAATTAGATTCCTTGGTTATTCTATGTATTTCATTCCATGTCTTTAAAAACATTATTTTCAAAAAGCAGTCAAAAAGTTTCAGTAGACATACAGAGTGGTCCATGGCACTAAAGAAGTTTGAGGCTTCTGGTTTAGAGGGACATTGAGAACTTTTTAAATTCTTCAGTTCTCTAATTTTGTTACTGGAATCTTCATTTCCTGCCTCAAAATTGCCCCTGTACCCACTAAAACTTACCTCTTTGATACAATATCAAATTAGCAAAAATAAACAAGAAACTCAAGTGTATCTTTCTCAATGCTTCAAAGTCATTCTATCTTATCTCTTTATTCCTTTAAACCCTCTCTGAACTTTCCACAGCATCCTATCATTATCCTCTCTCCTTCATGCTATTATCACTAAATAATCAACCAATGCATTTTTATTAAGCCATTTGTGTTCAGTCTTTTTCTAGAAATGTTTAGGTTTAGACTAAATATGGTCCCTGCTCTCAATTAATTTGGAATCTAGCTTGGAAAGATATGGAATGAAAAAAAAAAAGAACAACACAAGACAATCTATTATAATTATGTGGTGAACTGATCAGAAAAAAAAATGTAAATACTTGTAAGACATAAGAAGAGATAGAAATCCAAAATTTTAAGGTTTCAGGGACAGAAATATAAATGACCTGAGATAGATATTGGATAAGTCGTCTTTTTTTCCAATTAAATCTATTTTTTATTTAGTCTTTATTTAAAAAATAAGTGTGAGTTCCAGATTGTCTCCCTGTTTCCTTCCCTTAACAGCTCCTTGGGAAGTCAATAAATCTGACATATACATGTTCAGTCATGCAAAACTTATTTACTTAATAACATCTTGTCAAAGAAAACAGAGAAAAAAATTTATATATATATATAATTTAAATGATGCTTCATTCTGCTTTTATATCCCACCAGTTCTTTCTCTGGAGGTGGATACAATTTTTTTTATAAGTCATTCAAGAATTGACTTAGATCATTGTATTGTTGAGAATAGTGAAGTCATTCACAATTGATCATCTTTAAAATATTGATTTTACTGTGTACCATTTTCTTCTGGTTCTGCTCACTCTGCATCAGTTTAGGTAGGTCTTTCCAGGTTTTTGCTGTAGTCATCCTGCTCATCATTTCTCATAATTTAATAGTATTCCATTGCATTTTTTCAGTCATTCTCCATATGATGGACAGACCATTGATTTCAATTATTTGCCAACACAAAAAGAGCTGCTATGAATATTTTTGTACAAATAGGTCCTTTATCCATTTTTTGAAAATTTCTTTGAGGTTTCTGGAGCCAAAATGGCAGAGTAAAAGCAGGAACTAGCTAGACTTCCTGATCCAACCACTTCTAATACCTGTAAAAAAATTACTCTAAACAAATTGTAAAGGTACAGAACCCACAAAATGATAGAGAGAAACAAATCTCCCATTGAAGGCAGGGTGGCAGGCCAACAAGAAAGGTTTATCACAGTGGGCTGAGAATCAAGCACATTGCTGCATGGGCCATGCCAGCACTGACCCAGGTTAGCCCAGACTTGTGACAGAGACCAGGCAGAGCTGACTTCAGTAGAGTGAATCTCCAGCAGCTTTGGAAGATTCCAGGCTTCTCAACCCATAAATGTCAAAGAGAAAGTAAAAGGTCATAAAGGAACTCTGTTGGAACTGGGTGTGAACAAAGTGTGGTCTGGCCACTGCCCCCAGGATGACAGAGGTGGCAGCAGGAGCTACAGCTACTGCCACATGGCTGCCTTCATAGTTCCTGGCATACAGATCATACAGGGACCAAACGACCATTCAGAGGGTAATTGCTCTTGTTTTTCATGCTTGAACCTGTGTCCCAGTTTGGGGTGGCATTCCTGGGGTGAGGATCATTAGCATGCCAAAGCTTGTGGAAATTCTAGAGAGGGTGCCCTCCTCATGACTCTGATAACAGCTGCACAAAATATGAAAAATTTGGGGAACTGCTCTCTCCAATCTGGAAGCAAAGTTCTACGGTGGCAAAGAGCTCAAAAGTAAAGTAATTGGCTTGCAAGATAAACAGAGGAAGCACACTAAGACCACAAAACCTTTTTTTTTTAAGGAAAAAGAGGATCAAAACATAGAACAATGAAGAAAATCATTAAAAAGTAGTCAACAGCCTGCTAAAGGAGAACCAAAAATATACTGAAGAACAAAACATCTTTAAAAATAGGCTAAGTTGGGGCAACTAGGTGGCACTGTGAATACAACACTAGACCTTGGGTTTGGATTCAGCCTCAGACACAACACAAAAAACAGACTAAGTCAAATGGCAAAAGAGGCCCAAAAAGCCAATGAGGAGAAGAATGCCTTAAAAGCCGAACTGGTCAGATGGAAAAGGGATTTCAAAAACTCACTGAAGAGAACAATTCCTTCAAAATTAGATTGGAGCAAATGGAAGCTAACGATTTTATGAGAAATCAAGGTATTATAAAACAGATACAAACAAAGGAAAAAAAAAACAGAAGACAATGTGAAATATTGCATTGGAAAAACCACTGACTTGGAAAATAGATCCAGGACAGATAATTTAAAAATTATTGGACAACTTCAAAGCTATGATTAAAAAAAGCTTAAACATCATCTTTCAGGAATTCTCAAAGAAATTTCCCTGATATTCCAGAACTAGAGAGCAAAATAGAAATTGAAAGAATTCACAGTTTTCCTCTTGAAAAAAGGTTCCCAAAAGAAAACTCTGAGGAATATCATAGCCAAATTCCAGAGTTCCCAGGTAAAGGAGAAAATTTACAAGTCAGGAAGAAATAAATTGAGGATTATGAAAACATAATCAGGGCAACACACGATCTAGCAGCTTCTACCCTAAGGGACTGAAGAGCTTGGAATATGATATTCTGGAGGTTAAAGGAGTTAGGATTAAAATCAAGAATCACCTACCCAGCATAATTGAGTATAATATTTCAGGGGAAAATATGGATATTTAATGTAATAGAGGACTTTCAAGAATTCTTGATGAAAAGACCAGAGCTGAACAGAAAATTCAACTTTCAAATAAAAGAAACAAGGGAAGCATGGGAATATAAACTGGAAAAAGTAGTCATAAGGAACTTATTAAAGTTGAACATTCCTACATGGAAAAATAATCATTGTAACTCATGAGACATTTCTCAGTATGAGGATATGTTAAGGTGATGTATGGATAGATAGATAGATGATAGATAGATGTGTATGTTATATATGTATGTGTAAGAGGTTGTGTGTATATACATATCTATCTATTGGTGTATATGTATGTACATGTATACTTAGAGGGCAGAGGATGAGCAGAATATGAAGGGATGATATCTAAGAAATGAAATTAAGAGGTGAGAGAAGAATATATTGGGAGAAAGAGAAAGGGAGAGATAGAATAGGGTAAATTATGTCACATCAGAGAGAATAGAAAACTGTTACAATGGAGGGGAAGAGCAGGAAGGTGAAAGAGAATAAGTCAATCTTGCTTTCATTGAATTCAGCTTAAGGAGGGAATAACATACAAACTCAATTGGGTATTTTAACCTACAGGAACATAGGGGGGAAGGGGATAAGAGGGGAGATTATAGAAGGGAGGGTAGATTGGGGGAGAGTGAAGTAAGAACAAACACTTTTGAAAAGGGACAGGGTCAAGGAAGAAAATAGAATAAATGGGAGGAGGGATAGGATAGAGGTAAATATAGCTTGTCTTTCAAAATATAACTACTATGGAAATGTTTTGCATAACTCCACATGCACAACCTATATTGAATTGCTTGTCTTTCCAGTGGGGTTGGGTGAGGAGGGAAGAAGGGAAAGAACCTGGAACTCAAAATTTTTAAAATAAATGTTAAAAATCTGTTTTTTTACAAGCAACATGGAAATAAGATATACAGGTAATGGGGCATAGAAATCCATCTTGCCCTATATGAAAGTTGGGGAGTGTTGGGGCAAGATATAAGACAGGATAGGTTGGGTGAAGGGGTTTGCTATCTTGTGGTGGGGATATGGGAGAGACTAGGAGAAAATTTGTAAATCAAAATCTTGTGGAAATGAATGTTGAAAAATAAAAAAAACAAAAACAAATTTAAAAAATTCTTTGAGATATAAACCTACTAACAATATTTCTGGATCAAATGGCATTCACAGTTTTATGACCCTCTGGATATTATTTCAAAGTGTTCTCCCCAATGAATTATTGGATAAGTTCATAACTCCCCCAACTATGCACTTGTTTGTCAATTTTTCTATATCCATTAATTTTTGTAACTTCCTTTTTCGGACATATTACTCAATCTGATAGATTTGAAAAGGTACCTTAAAGTTTTAATTTGTGACTTAGAGATATTTTTTTTAACTTGACTATGAATAACAGATTTCTTCTGAAACCTGCTTGTTCAAATCTTTTGACCATTTGTCACTTGGGGAATAACTTATATTCTTATAAATTTGACTCTGTTCTCTATGTATAAGGGGCAAAAATTAGCTCTTTAGCAAAGACAATCATTGTAAAGATTATTTTTCCTAACTATTCTGGTTTTCTTCTAATTTAATTACATTGGGCTTTTTGCACATTTAAAACTTTAATATAATTAAAATTATTCAATTTACATCATATAATGTACTGTCTAACTCTTTCTGTCTTTCTCTGTCTGTCTCTCTGTCTCTCTGTCCCTCCGTCTCTGTCTCTCTGTATCTCTCTGTATCTCTCTCTCTCTCTCTTTCTCTCTCTCTCTCTCTTATAAAGTCTTCCCTTTTCCACAATCTTACGGGTGAACTTTTCCATTTATCTCTAGGTTATTTAGGGTATCATCCTTTATGTCTAATCATTACTCATTTTGACCTTATCATGTTATATTGTGTTAGATGTTAGTACATATTTAGGTTCTCCTAAACTGCTTTCCAGTTTTCCAAGCAATTTTTGGCAATAGTGAGTTCTTGTCCCAAAGCTTGGATCTTTTGGTTTATCAAACACTCAATATCACTCAATATCAAACACTCAATATCAAACACTCACTGTTTTTACTACAGCACTATTTACAACTAAATCAATTCCACTGAATCATCATTATCTTTCTTATTCAGTTCTATTCTGTTTTGATGATTACCACTTCTTAATGGAGTTTGAGATCTGGTACTGCCAGGCCTCTTTTCTTCACATCTTTTTTGTTTTTTAATTCCCTTGATATACTTGCACTTATGGTCTTCTAGATATGTTATTTTTTCTAGCTTTGTAAATTTTTAGTACTTTCATTTGTAAGGCACTCAATAAACAAACTAATTTGGATAAAATTTTGATTTTTGTGTATTGGCTTGGGCTGCACATGAACAATTAATATTTCTCCAGTTGTTTATATCTGAGTTTATTTTAGTGAAAAAATATTTTGTAATTGTGTTTATATATTATCTAGATTTGTCTTGGCAAGTAGACCAGAGATAAGTTTATATTGCCTCTGGTTATTTTAAAAGGAATTTCTTTTTTTTCTATCTCTTGGGATTGGATTTTGTGGGAATATATAAAAATGATAATTTATGTGGTATTAATTTATATCCTGCTACTTTACTGAAGCTGTTAACTATTTAAACTAGATTTTGTAGTTGATACTCCAGCATTGAGTTCATTTTATCTGCAAGAGTGAAACTTCTATTTCTTCAATTTTTATTCTAATTCCTTCAATTTATTTTTCTTCTCTTATTACTATAGTTATCATTTCTAATACATTACTGAATAATAGTGATGATAGTGGGTATATTTGTTTAGCTTCTAATCTTAGAGGGAAATCTGGCTTATCTTCATTGCAGATTTTATGTTTTTTGATAAATATTATTTTTAAAATCTCAGTTTATTCTTATTTTCTCTAATGTTTTTAATAGAACTGTATTTTGTTAAAAGTTTCTTTGCTTCTATTGATTTAAATATTTTTTGTTGTTTTGTTATTAATATGTTAAATTATGTAGAAATTTTCTCAATATTGAACCAACCCCACATTCCTGGTATAAACACCACCTTGTCATAATGTATGATTTTTGTGATATATTGTGGTAAAATCCTTACTAATATTTTACTGAAATGTTTGTATCAATATTCATTATGGGAATTTGTCTAAAATTATCTTTATTTTTTCTCTTACTGGTGAATGTATCAGTACCATATGTTTGTCATAGAAAGGATCTGATTGTGTCACTATTTAAATTTAACATATAGGTAAACTGAGGCAGATCTCCAACAGTGATCTCATTTATAAGCAGGAGAATGTTTCCTGTTAATAAGTGGATAAATGGTTTGCCTCCATTTATGGAAAAGACCCTGAAAAAAATAACAAAAGGAAGGTTTCCCTTACATATGTTTTGGGAATTAAAGATCAAAGAACAGAACAGGGTAGATGACGTCATGGTACTGGGGCAGTATGACTAGTAGTTAAAGAGTTAAGGTGCAGGAAAAAAAACATGATTGGTTAGAAGTTTAATAATCGTTCTAGAAATAACCCCTCCACCCATCTTCTCTCATGAGAATAAGAAGTAATCATTATTTAAGTACAGGTGCAATATAGCATCCCAGACTTTTTAACAGAAAACCAGACATTCTTGAAGGAGAGTTTGTGGAGTAAAGATATCAGTCTAGATTTATTTCTTCACATAAATCCTTCAAGGTTGCCAAAATTCCTTGAGGATAAAATATATCAGTGATTAGCAGGAGAATTGTATTTCTAAAATTAACCCATTATACACCAACCACATTCTTAACTAAGTTCAGAGACAAAGATCCATGATTTAAAGTTACTGGACAGAAAAAAAATGACAGCTATTAAAGGATAAAATCAATTACTTTTAAATTTTATCAATAAGAATATGGTAAAGGATAAAATTTAATCTACTCAGTAGGATTGCTTCTTTGCCTGCTTTCCCCAATTATTTGATATAGTATTGAAACTAATTGGTCTTTAAGTGATTTTTAGAATTTGCTTGTGAATCCATCTGGTCTTGTGGATCTTTTCTTAGGGAGCTCATTTACTTGTTGTTCAATATCTTTTTATGAAATATGCTTATTTAAGTGTACAATTTCCTCTTCTATTAATTTGGGCAATTTATATTTTGTACCTATTCTTCCATTTCACATACATTGTTATATTTATTGTTTATAATTGGGTAAAAGAACTCCTAATAATTGCTTTAATTTCCTCTTCATTGGTTTAAGTTTTTGATACTGGCAATTGGGTTTTCTACTTTTTAAAATTAAATTAGCGAATGGTTTATCTCTTTTATGTTTAAATTAAACCAACACTTAGTTTTATTTATTAATTCAATGACTTTCTTATTTTTAATGTTATTCACAATTTTTTAAACTCTGGTTTTGGTGTTGTTCTTGCATAATGCAATCATTGATTTTTCCCTTCTCTATTTTATTGATTTGTTTACAGATATAAATTTCTCTGTAAGTACTACTTTGATTTCATCTCATAAATTTTGGTGTGTTGTCTCATTATCATTCTGATTTAATGAAATTACTGATTCTTCTAAGAATAGTTCTTTGACCCACTCCTTCTTTAGGATTAGATTATTTAGCCTCAAAAAAAGATTTAATCTATTTTTCCACTACCCTTTGTGGAATGGAATTTTTATTGCATCATGTTCTGAAAAGAATGCATTTAATATTTCTGCCTTTCTGCCTTTGATTGTGAGATTTTATACCTTATTACATAGACAATTTTTGTGTTAGTGGCATGGAACACTGATTAAAAGGGATATTCCTTTCTATCCCCATTCAATTTTCTCCAGACATAAAGTATATCTAACTTTAAAAAAAATGTCTAATCTCCTTAATTTATTTCTTGTTTATTTTGTGTTTAGATTTATCTAGTTCTGAGAGGGGAAAATGGAGGTTTCCCATGAGGATACTTTTGCTATCTATTTCCTCCTATGAGTCATTTAACTTCTTTAAAAATTTAGGTTCTATACCATTTCATACATACATGGTTTGTATTAATATTACTTCATTTTATATGGTAACTTTTAGCAAGGTATGGTCTCCTACCTTTTCTCTTAATTAGATCTATTTCTTTTTGATTTGCATTATCTGAGATTATGAATGTTATTGCTATGTTGTTGTTGTTTTTAACATCAACTGAAGTACAACAGTTTCTGCTCTAGTTTTTTTAGCTTTGTTCTGTGAGTGTCTCTGTGCTTCAAACATATTTCTTGTAAACACATCATGTAGAATTCTGGTATATTTGATATATTTGGTAAACTTTATTTTAAAACTTTGAATTCCAGATTTATTCCCTTCCTCCCTTGTCACCCACCCTTACTGGGAAGATAAGCATTTCAGTATAGGTTGTACATGTGCAGCTAATGAAAATAATTAACATAGTAGATACATTGTAACAGATTGACTATATTTCCCTCCCTTCTCTCCCACAACACACTCGATCTATTCTTTTTTTTTATCCCATCCCTTTTCAAAAGTGAGTGCTTCCAACATCCTTCCCCCCCAGTCTGCCCTCCCTTCCATCATCCCCCCTCTCATCCCCTTCCCGCTACTCTCCTGTAGAGTGACATACCCTATTTAGTGTGTATGTCATTCCCTCCGAGTCAAATTCAATGAGAATAAGGTTGACCCAATCCCTTTTGCCTTCTTATTGTTCCCCTCCATTGTAATTATTTTCCCTTGCATCTTCTATATGAGATAGTTTTCCCCATTCTGTCTCTCTTCATCTCCTCTCATTATATTCCTCTCTCACCTCTTAAATTCACCTTTTAAGTATCATCCCTTCCTATTAAATTGGTCCTGTGCCCCCTATCTATATGTACCTGTAAACATGTATACACACATTCACATATGTACTAATACACCCATATACCCTCCGATATAGAAATACACACACACATATATGTATATATAGGTATGTGTTTCTATTCCTTTCAACTATTTTCATACTGAGAAAGATTTCATCAGTTACAATTATTGTTTTACCACGTAGGAATGTTAATAGTTCAAATTTAATAGGGGGCTTATGATTTCTTTTCCCGGTTTACCTTCTCAAGCTTCTCTTGCTCCTTGTATCTGAATGTCGAATTTTCTATTAAACTCTGTTTTTTTTTTCAGCAAGAATGCTTGAAAATCTTCTATTTCACTGAATGACCATATTTTCCCCTGAAACATTATACTCAGTTTTGCTGAGTAGGTGACTCTTGGTTTTAATCCCAG
This sequence comes from Petaurus breviceps papuanus, assembly GCF_028583685.1. Classification (NCBI taxonomy): domain Eukaryota; kingdom Metazoa; phylum Chordata; class Mammalia; order Diprotodontia; family Petauridae; genus Petaurus; species Petaurus breviceps. Next base: position 2,600,696 of record NW_027185850.1, on the reverse strand, counting down.
CTCCTTTGACCTCCAGAATATCATATTCCAAGCCCTTCAATCCCTCAGTGTAGAAGCTGCCAGATCCTGGGTTATCCTGATTGTGTTTCCACAATATTCAAATTGTTGCTTCCTGGCTGCTTGTAATATTCTCTCCTTGATATGGGAATTCTGGAGCTTGACTATAATATTCCTAGGAGTTTTCTTTTTTGTATCTTTTTCAGGAGGTGTTCGGTGCATTCTTTCAACCTCTATTTTGCCTTCTGCTTCTAAAACATCAGGGCAATTTTCCTTGAGAATTTCTTGGAGGATGATTTCTAGGTTCCTTCTTTGATCATGGCTTTCAGGTAGTCTAATAATTTTTAAATCATCGCTCCTGGATCTATTTTCCAGGACAATGCTGTTTCCCATGAGATATTCCACATTGTCTTGTATTCTTTGATTTGTTTGGATCTGTTTACCATCATCTTGATTTCTCATGAAGTCACTACATTCCCTTTGCTCAAATCTGAGGGAATGATTCTCCTCATTGAGCTTTTGAGCTTCTTTTTCCATCTGGCAAATTCGGGTTTTTAAGGCATTCTTCTCCTAATTGACTTTTTGAGCCTCTTTTGCCAATTGAGTCAGTCTGATTTTTAAGGTATGATTTTCTTCAGTCAGGCTGTTGGCTCTCAGTTTGTAATTTTCTTGCATCCTTCTCATTTCTCTTCCCAATTTTTCCTCCACTTCTCTTATATGCTTCTTAAGGTCCTCTATGGCCTGTAATCAGCTGGTATTTTCCTTGGAAGCTTTTGGTGCAGGAGTTCTGATTTCACTGTCTTCCTCCTGTTCCATGCTTTGCTCCTTTTTGTCCCCCAAAATAGGAGTCTAATATTTTATTCTTCTGTTTGCTTTGTTTCCTTTGCCTGGTCATGTCTCCCCACAGTCACTTGACCCCTGGGCTTTTTGTCACAGTAGGACTCTCCCTCCAGACAGGGGAGCTTTCATCCAAAACGCTGGGATTTTCTCAGCTGCCGGAGGTATTAGTTGGGTGCCCTCTCTTACACCTCCACACACTCTGCCTAGCTGGTCACACACCTCAGGATCTCCACCCTAGACTGAAATCCAGATCCAAGCAGGTAAAGCAAGAGCAATTACCCCTCAGACTGGTCGCTTGTTCCCCCTAAAATCTGCATTCCAGGAGCTGAAGATGCAATGTGGTGCCAGCTGACCAAGGTGTCTCAATGGCTTCTTGCCCTGGGAGTAAAATCCAAGGCATTTCCAAATACTGGTCCCACAGTCTGCACTGACTTCTCACTTTGTCTTTCATATCTATGTGTTGATAAATCTGGAAACGGCCACAGCTTCTGGTGATCTGGATTCCCTCCAGGCCTGCGGCTGGTCAGGCCCCCCCCCCCCCCCGGGGTTAAAACCTTTGGCTCGTGGGCCTGGACTCGGCTCCCAGAGCACTGTGCTGGCCAATTCCTGCTAGCCTGGCAGAGTGTCCTCAGTGGTAGGTTAGCTTCCCTGTGTCATTTTGTGGGTTCTGCTGCTCCAAAATTTGTTCAGAGTCCCCTTTTACATGAATTGGGGAAGGTGGAAGCCAGAGCCACGATGAGGTCGTGCTTCTACTCTGCCGTCTTCTGCATAGACAATTCTTGAAAATGAAATTTCATAGCCAAATAAATCAGTGTAAACACTGGGAGGAGAGAAAAAGAGAGAGAGTTGATTAGAGTACATTATTTAAGAATTTCTTCTACTTCACTCTAGAATCTAGATAGACTCTCACGCAGCCTTTTTGTCCAGGAGTAATGTGGCAGAAAGTCCACATGGAAGGATCATGTTATAGGAGAGACATTTGCCTCATCTGTTCAAAGTAAATCCATCAAAAATATTTTATGCATCTAGTTCAATCCATATGAAAAGGAGAATGAAACTAGTCTTTATTTTTAAGAAGTAGAATATTACTTTGCTTTTTCTTTATTTTTGCCATTGATATTGATAATGTCAAAATACATTAATAAAAATTTTGTTGAGTCTTTTCAAAGGAAACCTAGGTGCCTCAGTGGGTAGACTGCTGGTCATGAAGTCAGAATAAGTCTTCTTCCTGAGTTCATATCTGTCCTCATATAATTACTAGCTGCAACAAATCTCTTAACCGTGGACAACACATTTAAAACAGTTTGCCTCCATCTCCTCATCTGTAAAATGAAATGGAGAAGGAAGTGGAAAACCACTACAGTATTATTGCAAAGAAAACTCCAAATGGGCTCATGAATAGTCAGACATGACTGAAAATGACTTAACAAGGAGTCTATTGTGTTTTATTTCTCTGATATCTTTCTTCCTTAATTCTCTTGATTCACTCGAGTTAAAAAAAATGACAAAACAATCTGAATATTTTTTTCACATTCTCATTAGTTGGATGCATTTAATCTCTAAGTAAGAATGCAGGTGGAATCAGAAAGTATTGCTTTGGAATTTCCATGACTTTTGATCCTAATATGTGCTGCAACATAACATATGAACAGATTCCAAGAAAGATAAAATAAAAACCATTCCATTTGTTCTGGTATTAGTCTAAATAAGGTACAGATGAGGCAGCAGAATTGTTTTAGTGCCCTAAATACTGAGAAGCAAAATTTTATTAAATTAAGCACCCAAATTATTCATGAGGTTTGATTTGAAGAATGAGATATGATGAGAAGAGCTACAGTTGAGGTACAGTCTGATTGTCCCTAATTTCCTAACAATGTCCAGGAATTTACTTCTATTCAGAAGGATTAAAGCAAAAGCTTTGTTATTTGCTGTCGCTGTTGCCACTGGGGATTTTGTAAATGAAAAAAAAACTATATATTTAATGTGAACACTCACTGCATTTTTATCATGACTCTTCCCTTGACAATCTAGTGGCAAAATCATTTGTATTGTCTCCACGTTGATTCCTTTCACCATTTTCTATTTCTTAATAGATACAATCCATATCTATTTTCATTTTTTCCTTTTGGATTCCAGTTGGTCTGCATGGAATTTCATCAAGTCAGATATTATTGGATGGTTTCATTAACACTGAAGGACTATTTTCACTCATTTGTATTTAAGACCGAATCCTCAGAAACAATGCACTTCTGCTCTCCTACTAACAAGAGAGAATTCGATCCAATTTTTTTTCAGGATTCTGGATTCTTCCAGCTTTTACACCCCACTGTGTATAAAGCTATGAATCCTTAGTAAAAGGATTTGTTCTATAAAAATTGGACTCAGTCAACAGGCCACACCCAAGGACCTAGAAGGCCACATGTGGCCTTGAGGCCAGAGGCTTTCTACCCCTGATCTATCTACATGACTTAAGTAGCAAGTTGAGACTGCTTTAACATCTATGATGAGCCATTGCCTCAAAAGAACAAAGTAAAACTTGGTAAGTCACTTATCTACTTTAATTCCAGTTGGTGGGCCACAGAAGTTGTAATTTGTCTTGAATGAGTCTCTGAAACATTTGGAATGGCCTGCAAATAACATTAACACACACTATGCAGTAAGGAATGCTTTTAATTTGATAGGTTACGCAGTTCCTGTGGGTGTGGGTGTGAATAAAATAAATTTTGGTCAAAAGTCAGTGGGAAGTTGTCCTTTTTACCATATCAACTTTGCATTGATGTTAGTGTCTCATGCATAGCTGTATTGTTAGAGACACTATGCAATTAATGATAAATTTTGTGTCAAGAAGTCCTCAGTTCAAATGCTCCTCAAGTTGCTTTCTAGTAGTGTTACCCTGGGCAAGTGGTTTAATTGCCTTGAGCCTTTTCAACACCTGTAAAATGAAGGGAATAAATAACACCTGCAGCACTTGTCTCCAGAGCTGCTGTGACTTTCAAATGAGTTCACATAAGGAAAGAACATGGAACACTTCAAATATCTGTATAAATGACAGCTATTCTTAATATTATCATTACATATTTCTCATATGACTATTGACTGTCATATGTTTATTATCTTTTATGGCATAGCATCTTCACATTTAATAAGCTAATTATTATATAATACTACTAAGAATTATTGATGATTATGATAAGGATGATATTGTCAATAATCAATGTTTCTAAGGAACTTTAATATTTGAAAAAGCATCTTCTGTACATTACACAAATTGAGCTTCACAAAAACTCTGTGACTCTGGCATTAGACATATCATTATCCCCATTTTCATGAGAGGTAAACTGAGACTGAGAGTTGTTTAGTATCTTGTATATTACCACATGACTTGTATGTATCAAAATGTTGAAGTTGAACCCAATTTTGCCCACCTCCAAATCTAGAGCTAAAATTAATTAAGCCACATTTATTCTAATAGATGGTGAGCATGCTTTTCCTTTGAACTCTTTTTCGCTGTGGTTACTGAAGTATCACTTGCCTGTAGCAAGTCCTCAACAAATTCTGGTCATTGTTGATGATGATGGTTAAGCAGTATTATTTTGATTATATTATAAAGTTTTATCAAGCACTTTTCAATGGACTCGAAATGTGTGCTCTACCAGGAGTCAAATTCCCTAAAATATGCCATAAAACCAAACTCTCATGAGCTAAACACACTTAATCTAAAGTCTCTTTCATAATTTCTCTTCAATACTTCACATTTAACATTCATGAGACTTTGTAATCAGAGAAGCAGATTACTGGTGATTTTTTTTCTTGTCAGGTAAACAGATATTTTCAAGATAGACTGACAATGTCTTATTTCTTCTTTCATTTATGATTCTTGCAGATGAAGAATGTGTCTTTTCGACTCATTAACTAGTCAGAGAAGTGTTCTCTAGCACAGGTGTTTTAAGGGCTCCTCTCATACCTCTCAATATGCTGGTTTTTTTCTTCCTATTTCTTTTTCTATCTCCTTTACTTCTGCCTCTATTCCTTCTCTCTTTTATCCCTTTCTCTCTGAACCTTGAGGGTTCTCTTGACTAACCAGCACATGAAGAGGTTTACAGAAGAAGATTCTGAGGGATGTGGATGAGTAGACATTGTGGAATTTTATGATAAAGCATCCCAGATTTAAAACTGGGTGTGACCTTTGATGTCAAGCAGTCCAGCTGCCTCATTTTACCAGTAAGAACAGTGAGCCCCGTCCAAGTGAACTATCTTGCCCAAAGTCACCCAAGTAGCAGAGATACAACCTGGATTCCAAAGACCATATAGATTCAAAAAGCATTGCTCATAGTACCCTAATTCCATTTCCTTTTTCATTTATTTTTGGAGATCAGTTGACCAGAGAAATGCAAAGACATACTGTCCTTGAATTTTAACTATTTCTTGTTTTTTCATCTTATTGTCATATTTAAAAGAGAGAATTATGAGTGAACTGATAATAGTTAAAAAAGATTCAATGCTGATAAAAGAATTGGGCTCAGAAAGTAGACATTGATTAACCAATGGGTAATGAGAGAGGCTTTGAACAGAGCTCTTTCTCTGGGACTTTGTAAAACATAAATAATCTTCTCATGAAATTTGCCCATAATCCAATTCTAAGAGGGATAGCTAAGTCTTTTGTCAATGGAGTTAGGGAAGAAAAAAAATCCCACCAGTAAGAACATCTAAATCACAAGTCAATTAAAGAAAAATTGAAATATATATTTGGGTTCAAAATTTGCATTTCACTTGGAAGATAGTGATATCACTGGACCAAAGGGAATACATAGTTTTATAGGCCTTTGGGCATACATTCAAACTGCTCTCTAGAATGGTAGTATCAGTCCACAACTCCAAAAATAATGCATGAGCGTCCCAATTTTCCCACGTCTTTTCCAACATTTATCATTTTCTTCTGTCATATTAACCAATTTGATACATGGGAGATGGTACTGCAGAGTTGTTTTCTTTTCTGTTTTTTTAATCAATAGTGATTTAGAGCATATATTCATATGATTATAGATAACTTTAATTCTTCATCTGTAGATTTCTGGTTCATATCTTCGACTATTTTTCAAGTGGGGAATGACTTGTATTTTTTTAAATTTGACTCAGTTTGGTATATATTTTAGAAATTAGCCTTTTACCAGAAAGACTGGCTGTTAAAAAATAAGTTCTCCAGCTTCCTATTTCCTTTCTAATATTGGTTTCATTGGGTATTTTATGCAAAATATTTTTAATTTAAGGTAATCAACATTATCCATTTTATATTTCCTAATGTTCTCTGTCTCTTGTTTGGTCATAAATTCTGCCCTTCTCCATAGACTTAACAGGCAAACTATTAGTGCTCTCCTCATTTGCTTGTAGCATCACCCTTTCTATTGAAATCATGTACCCTTTCCAACTTTATATTGGTATACAGTGTAAGATATTGATCTATGCCTACCTTGTGCCATACTGTTTTCCAGTTTTCCCAGTCATTGTTAAATACTGCGTTCTTATCCCAGAAATTGGGTTCTTTGGGATTATGAAACAGTAGATTACTATAGTCATTGACTACTGTTTCTTCTTTACCTAATGTATTTCACTAATCTTCCACTCTATTTCTTAGCCATTACCAGAAAGTTTTGATGATTAAAACTTTATAACATTGTTTTAGATCTAGTACAGCTAGGTCACCTTTCCTTACATTTTTTTTTTCTCATTAATTCTTTTGATATTATTGACCTTTTGCTCTCTTGCATGATTTAAAAAAAAATTCTAATTCTACAATAAAATTTGGGTAGTTTGTTTGGTATGGCACTGAATAATTAAATTAATTTAGGTAGAATTGTCATTTATATTATATTAACTTGTCCTATCCATGAAAATTGATATTTTTTCCTATTGTTTAAATCTGACATAATCCATGTGAGAAGTGTTTTGCTATTTGTTAATATAATTCTGGGGTTTTTCTTGGCATGTAGACTGCCAAATACTTTATTTTCTCCACAGGTATTTTTTTTTACCATTTATTTATTCATTTATTTTTAGTTTTCAACATTCATTTCGACAAGATTTTAAATTACAAATTTTTTTCTCCCCATCTTCCCCCTATCCAGACCCCAAAATATCAAGCCTACTGAATACCTCTTTCCCCAATCTGTTCTAGCTTATATCCTCCCCAACCCTCCCCCTAATTTTCTAGTAAGGTAAGATGGATTTCTATACCCTGGTGCCTGTATATCTCATTTCCCAGTTGCATGTAAAAAAACAAACAAAAAAAAAACCCCACAATTTTTAAAATACACATTTGTTTTGAAAACTTTGAGTTCCAGATTTTCTCCCTTCTTTCCTCCTCAGCCACCCCCACTGGGAAGATAAGTAATTCAATATAGGTTTTACATATGTAGTTACGCAAAATATTTCCATAGCAGGCATATTGTGACTAACTGTATTTCCCTTCTTTCAATTCTAGTCCCCACTTATTCTATTTTCTCATTTGACGATGTCCCTTTTCAAAAGTGTTTGCTTCTAAGTACCCTTTCCACCTATCTACCCTCCCTTCTATTATCCCCCCCTCTTAGCCTCTCCCTCCCCCCCCATTTTCCTGTAGGGTATGATACACAATTGAGTGTATATGTTATTCTCTCCTTAAGTCAAATTCAAAGAGAGTAAGATTGTCCCATTCCCTTTTACCTTCCTGCCCTTCACCTCCATTGTAACAGTTTTCTCTTGCTTCTCTTATATAAGATAACTTACTCTAATCTATCTCTCCCTTTCTCATTTTCCTAATACATTCCTTTCTTACCTCTTAATTTTACATATGATTCCTTCATACTCCACTTATCCTGTGCCCTCTGTCTATGTATACATGTACATAAGTATGCCCACACTCACATATATATTTAGACACACCTACACATTTCTGTACATACATATATATGCATGTATATACACACATATATATATTCCTTTCAACTGTTCTCATACTGAGAAAGTTCTTATGAGTTATAATTATCATTTTTTCCTTGTAGTTGAACTATAAATAGTTCAACGTTAATAAGTTTCTTATGATTTCTTTTCCCTGTTTACCTTCTCATGCTTCTCTTGCTTCTTGTATTTGAAAGTCAAATTTGTTCAGCTGTGTTTTTCTTCATCAAAAATGCTTGAAAATCCTCTATTCCACTGAATGACCATATTTTGCCATGTAGCATTACACTAAGTTTTGCTGGTAGGTGATTCTTGGTTTTAGTCCCAGCTTCTTTGACCTCCAGAATATCATATTCCAAGCCCTTTGATCCCTCAGTGTAGAAGCTGCCAGATCCTATGTTATCCTGATTGTGTTTCACAATACTCAAATTGTTTCTCCTGACTGCTCACAATATTTTCTCCTTGACCTGGGAACTCTGGAATTTGGCTATAATATTCTTAGGAGTTTTCTTTTTGGGATCTTTTTTAAAGAGGCAATCAGTGAATTATTTCAATTTTTATTTTGCCCTTTGATTCTAGAATATCAATGTAATTTTGCTTGATAATTTTTTGAAAGATGGTATCTAGACCATTTTTTAAAATCATGTCTTTCAGGTAGTCCAATAATTTTTAAATTATCTCTTCTAGATCTATTTTCCAGGTCAGTGGTTTTGCCAATGAGATATTTCACATTGCCTTGTATTCTTTGTTTGTTTGTATCTGTTTTATAATATCTTGATTTCTCATAAAGTCATTAATTTCCACTTGCTCCAATCTAATTTTGAAGGAATTATTTTCTTCAGTGAGTTTCTGAAATTCTTTTTCCATCTGGCAAATTTGTCGTTTTAAGGCATTTTGTTCCTCCTTTTCTTTTTGGGCCTTCTTTGACATTTGAGTTATTCTATTTTTTTTATCTGAATACTTTATTGTATTCTTGCCAGTGTACAAAATGGAAATGGATGAAAATTCAGAAAGGTAGATGAGAAGCTAACACAAGTTGAAATTTGGATGACTAACTTGGCACATTTTTACACACATATAGATTAAACTTTTGTGCAGGTTCAGAATTCTCTCTACTTTGAATAGTCACAATTCACATCACAGAACATCATGACACATCACATCACAGATCCACATATGATGATGCATTTGGAGTTCCTTTGCAGGTAGCTTAAGATGATCTTGCTACAGGAATGAACAGCTTTTCTTGGGCTGGGAAGGATTAGTACTGGAAGATACCCCAGTTAGCAGGGGATCATTTTGGGCATTTTGCAGGCAAAATTATTCCAAATCAGTAGCAGCTTGAGAAACCTTCACGTGGGGGAGCCACCTAAAGCCTGCTGCACCACCTTCCTCATGGTGACAACATTGGAGCTGCTGGACATGGCACGAGGAGCTGGGGTCTGCGGTTAGTGGTCTGTGGGTGGTAGGTGATCGAGCAGACATCTGCTCGCTTCCTGGCTCAATGGTTCTGGCCTATTCTATTTTTTAAAGTGTTATTTTCTTCACTCAGACTGTTGACTCACTTTTCTTGATTTTCTTTCATCATTCTTATTTCTCTTCCCAATTTTTCCTCCACTTCTCTTACTTGGTTTTGAAAATCCTTCTTGAGCTCCTCTATGGCCTGTAATCAGATCATATTTTTCTTGGGAGCTTTTCATGCATGAGTTCTGATTTTGTTGTCTTCTTCCCATTCCATGCTTTCATACTTTGTGTCCTTGAAAAAGGAATCTATGGTAGGATTGCATTTCCTTTGCTTACTTGTGTTGCCAATCAATTATTTGACTTTTGACTCTTTGCCGTGGTAGAACTTTGGTTTCAGAATAGAGAGAGCTTTGCCCCAAATCACTGGGGTTTTTGCAGCATCCACAGCAATTAGGAGGGTGTCTTCACTGTGGGCCCCACAGGGTCTGGCACCTGGCCACACACCCCAGGGCCACCACCCAGGACCGTGATACAGATGCAAGCAGATCAAAGAAAAAGTGATTACCCTCTGAATGGTCATGTGGGCCCCCTAAAATCTGCAGGCCAGGAGATCCTGAGGTAGCCAAGTGGTGCTGCTGCCATGTCTCTGCTGCTTCTCACCCTGGGGGCAGGGAAGGGACTCTGCTCTTCCATTCACCTCTGTTTCAAGGATTTCCACTCTAACCTTTTATTTTCTCTTTTGCACTTGTGAGTTTAGAAGTCTGGTAACTATCACAGGTGCTGCTGATTCACCCTCCTGAAGTTTGCTCTTGTTGCTGCTGTATGGGCCTGCCCTGGGGCCAAAACTGCTTACGTGGGCCTGGTCAGGTCTCCCAACTCAGTGTAATAGACCTTCCTCCAGCCTGCCGGGCTTCCGTCAGTGAGAGATTTGTTTTTCTCTCTCACTTTGTGGGTTCTGTAGCTCTAAAGTTTGTTTAGAGCCATTTACTTGTATTGGAGGAGGTGGAAGACAGAGCCTCGGGAAAGTCCTGTTTCTACCCCACCATCTTGGCTCCTCTACAGTTATCTTACATGGAATTTCTCTTTATATGACTTTTGTGGGTTATTTTTTAGCTTGCAAATTTGCTAGAATTGTTAATAATTTCCAGAAGTTTTTTTCTTTCTTTTAGATGATTCTCTAGGATTGTCTAAGTATACCATTATATTGTCTGAAGAGAGATAGTTTTATTTTGTTAATGCTTATTCTAATTCCTTCAATTTCTTTTTCTTGTCTTATTGACAAAACTAAATTGTGTTATTGTTAAAACTAACTTTTCTGGTACAATATTGAGTAATAGTGGTGATAATGGGCATTCCTGTTTCACCCCTGATCTCACTGGGAATGCTTTGAGCTTATCCCTTTCCATATAATGCTTGCTAACAGTTTCATTGAGATACTGTTATCATTTTTAGGAAAACACATTGTTTTTCTGCTAGTGTCTAGTGTTTTATTAGCAATGGCTGCTGTATTTTTTCAAAAGCTTTTTTTTGCATTTATTGAGATAACAATGTGATATCTGTTAGTTTTGCTATTAGGTTTTTCCCTTTTGCAAGTACAAAGACAGATCTCATTTAAATCTCAGTTTGGCTGTTAATAAAATCTCATGAATGACTACATTCCTTTATTGCCGTCAGGTTTCATTTCAGCAATTTGTAAGATAAACAGTGACCACTCCTGAAATAGAGGGGACTGCTCATGCATGCCGCTGCTTCTGTTCATTTTCTCGCATACATGGGTTGCAGGCTGCCCTTTTACGAGATGAAAAATTCTTCTGATGTCCTCTGTGTGAGGTAACCACTAGTTAAAGGAGATTCAATTATTAAAATATTTGTCTATTTCCTGTGTCTCTCATAAGAATTAGGCCTACATGTTTTCTCCTCTATTGTTTCAATGTATTTTAGATGTCATTTCATAAGTGTGGATCATTTTTAAAACAGTAGACTAAGGTATTTAAGGTCCCATAGTACACATAGTATTGTGCAGCTTTCTGGTAATTACAACTACCTGAACTGAACCAAAATAAAAAAAAAAGAATAAACAAATGGAGGGTAAAAATAGACCTTGATGTAATTCACATAATGAATCATTGGGTCTTATAGTGAAATTGTTATTGCTGCAAAGGGACTTAGAAGATGCACAGTCCAACATCAGCATTTTACATGTGAGGAAACTGATGCTCAGAGATCTTCCATGGCTCATAATGGGCCACAAAAGCAAAATTAGGAAACACAGGATTAGAACTCAGGTTCTTTGACCCCAAGTTCAGTGCTCTTTTCATGAACTCTTTCTGAGAATTGTTTTTTATTGAGAAAAATTCCTCTATTTTACTTATTTGTCACCTAACAGATCAATGAATCAATGAATTCATACAGATAATTCTAGTTTCTTTTGTCTAATTTATGGACTGGCTAATAAATGTCTCTTCATCTGAGACATCCTAGAACAGAAGAAAAAAGCTTCTCTACACTCAGAGACAGAACTGAGTTAAACTCCTGGCTGTCCTCATAAGTTGTCTAACCTTGGCCAAGCCACTGAACTCAGTGGTCCTTATTTTCAATCATCTATTCCATGAGGAGTTCAGGCGGGATAAACTCTAAACTCCTATTTACCTGAAATGCTATCATCTATTCATCAAATAATCTATATGATTATGCTAACATACCACATGTGCCAAAATTGGCAAAAGCAAAATTTGAACCCGACTTCAAATATCCCACCTTTTTTCCCTCTTTACCATATTGCTTCTCCAAACTACTTTTGTAGCTATGCAATTCATTCTTTCTCATATGCTGACGACATCACAGACCTTTTTTTTCCAGTTGTGAATTGTAGACAAGTGGTATGAATCTCTGAATGATACAAGGCCAGTAAATTGTGCATAAGGATCCCTGAGGGCTGAATGTTGACTTCAAAATCCACATTTTGATATTACCTATGTAATTGTATTTTTATTTATTTTGAAACACATTCCAAATTTTTTTTTTTAATTTTGTTCAGGCTACTGAGTATGCATGTGGCCTATAAGTGTGTGTGTTGACGTCTCTGATCTCCACTCAGGTTATTTTGAACTCATGATATTTACAATGTTATATAAGACAGATTCACTTGGTCATAACATTATATCCCAAACATTTGAAAGAGATGACTCTTCCTTAAGAAGTTGACAGAACTAAAGCTCTAAAAAAAAAAAGCATTTGTTGATCTAAAGGTGATAAACAGAAAAGGCAAATGCCAGTGCCAGTAGAAAGTGTGAATGAAATGTCTACTAATGCAATGAATGACAATATTAGCAAGAATCCTTGCATACAGGGTAGGCTGTGAGCACAGGTTCTTTAATCTGCTTTTGTAAAGGAAAGACAGTGTAGTAGGGGTTAATGATCTTCCTTTAATGAACAGACAGATAAGTACAGCTAAGTAGAAAGAAGTGATTGTTCAAGAAAGAATCAGACAGACAGCCCTTCAACTATCTGAACAGAATAATACAACCAACTCTATACAACACCAGACTGGAAGAGCACCAGTATTTGAGTACATGAGGGGCTCTTTTGTTAAGACTACCTCAGTACTCAGATTTCCATTCAGGGAATCCAAAGATCCTTCTCATGAGCGAGGCCCCTCCCCCTAGTAAAATCCCAACCTCACAGTATATATAGTTCTCAACTAATAGGCTCAGAGTCTGGAGGTACCACAACATGAGAAACTCATGACTAATCAGCTGGGTATCAAAAGATGTGAAAGACTTCCTGCAAAGCAGGCTTGCCCCAAGAGCAAGTTCCTCCCTCATCGGGCTCTCCGTCACTCTGAATGTATCATAGATGTCATTGAAATACCTGTGTACCTTTACATCTGTGTAATGCCATGCACGAGCAGCTTCCCAGAGGACTGCTACTGTGAACAGCTTTTAAGTTTCTGATCACACAGTATAGTGAATGCTTTATTCCATAACAAATCAAAGCAAAACATTCACAGAAAATCAAGGTACACCATTCACAATATTACAACTTATATTCACAAGACCTTATCATTACAATGGTCACATAGTTTTCACCAAAGTGGTCACAATATTTAGAATAAAGAACAATCATCTAAAAGTACAATATGGTCAAAATCTTCCATTTATGGGGGAAAGTCTTAAGTTAACTCAATCAGTATCACAAAATAGTCTCAAAGTACAATAGTCAAAGACTTCCCCTCACAGGGCACTCTTAAGTTAACTCAATCACTCACTTACTCATCAATTACTAAGTATCATACACAAACCCCCCACCCCTAGGTCACTAGTAAACTACAATTTCATCTTTACTCAGTAAACAGGGAGAGGTCTTCTCATCTTAATTTGGGGCCTGTTCTCAAATTCCCTGAATCCCCTTACATGGTCCTAGATTCTACCATGATTCACCAGACTGTCACCTGCTCCAAATTCCTTGTCTGGCTCTCTGGGTATGTTTTGCTCCACACTGACTTTCACAGAGTCCAGTCCATCTCAATTCCTTCACAATTTCTGCTACCGAGATTTCAAGCCTCAACCAAGCCACAAACAAAGTCTCAGCATCCCAGTCATGCTTCTCCTGGGCCCCTCTGTCACCTGGGTTCCTGAGCTCCTGGGCTGGGTTCCTCGGCTCCTCTGTCACCTGGGTGCTGGCTCTGGGCTCCTGGGTCCCTGGGCTCCTGTTCAGAAGCTCCACCACCACAAGTTCTCAGGAAATTCTGTCTCAGTTCTCCATTCTCCCTTTTGGAGCTGCTCTGCCATCAGATTCTTGCCTGAAGAAATTCCGACTGTGCCTCTCTGGGGCTTTTCTTATATACACAGCATTAGCTACTTCCAGTTTCAGCCAACCCTTTTCTGTTACATCAGCAGGAGGAGACAGGAGTTCATAACTTCTGTTTCCCCAACAGAGGCTTGATCAAGTACTAAGTGCTAAGTACCTGCTACCTTTGCCAACACAAAGGGATCTTCAAATTCAAAATTACGTTACCATTACAACCTGGGAAAATGGCTCCTGTTCCAATGAAAAGGGGCCACATATGGCTACATGGGCCTCTTAATGGATGGGGAAGATCTTCATATTCAACTAACATTACAGTAACAAAAATCAGTACAGGTTCACACAGCTAGGGGGTGTCTGGGACAGAATTTGAACTCTGGTCTTCCATACTCCAAGTATTCCATTCATTATACCATCTAGTTGACTATACATCTATTCATCGTGTTCCAGAACTCTTAAATTGATTTTTCAGAGCAATTAAAACTAAGTTCCTTGGATGCACTGGGATTATTATAATTTCTTGTTGATTTTATTTGACTTGAATGAGCTCTTTAAAGTATATTTTTGTCATTAAATAACATCAAATTGGATTTTTGAGGGCACTAGGTGAGTAATTGGTTCATTGTGGGAACTGAGTGCACCCCACAGCTCCATCTTGTGCCTCGATTCTGGATCCAGCTCACTTCTCTTTCTACTTAATATGAGTCCAGTATAACTTCTGTCTTGTGAGGAAATGGATTCAATCGTAAGAATTAGGAGAAAACCTCATTGTATTGTTTGAGCAAAGACCTGTGTGGGTGGCAAACTGGACCTCCTCTCCCTGATGCTTAGAGACCTTTAGCTAAAGACTTAGGATATGCTGATCAGAAAACCAGGCAGATTCAAGAATTGATGGAAATTTTCTCAAAATTGTACATTTCAAGCAACAAATGTGTTTTATCTCAAAACTTTCACTATATGGATCAATCAGCTATTATTCCAACTTTTGTGGATTATTTATAGACACCTGGGGGTCTTCAGACACCCCTTTTTCTGATTTCAGGGACTTGTTCCTGTTTACTGTCCTCCTTCCAAATTACAAAGTCCCTAATCTTTGTTTCAATTAGAAATCAGATTATTTGATGATTTATTATTTCCTTTTAATTAATAGGCCTCATATGAATAATTGTTTTTAAAGTATAAAAGCCTGTCTTTTCCTGTATTTGGAGGTCTGGTCCCACTTTGCAAGGCAATTTGCAGCCACAGTTTAAGAAACCAATATACTTGGATGATTGAACCTTTGTTTCTTCAATCATTTCATCTTTTACCCACCACAATATTTTTTTTTAAAATTTCTGGTCTTTATTAATTTGTTTGTTTACTTTTAGTTTACAAGATTCAGTTCCACAATTCCTTGAGTTTCCAATTTTCTCTCCTGCCCCCACCATGGCGGCATACCATCAAATATAGGATCTACAAATAATTTCACATTAAACATTAGTCAGTTAATAAAGAAGGATTGTATCAGATGGAATGAACAATGGGGAAGAAGAAACAAGACCAAACAAGTAAAAGAAAGAGAGCAGGTAGTTTGCTTCAATCTGCATTTAAACTCTGTTCTTTCTAGTTCTTTCTCTGAATGTAGACATCTCTCTCCATCATGAGTCTTTTGGGGTTAACTTATAATCCTACATTGCTGAGAAGAGTCCAGTCTATCAAAGTTGATCATCACACATACATTGTGTCTGTAATTACATACAAATTTCTCCTGGTTCTGCTCTTCTCACTCAGCATCAGTTCATATAAGCCTCTCTAGGTAAATATGAAGTCCATATGACCTCATTTCTTATAGCACAATAGTATTCTATTACATTCATATACCACAACTTGTTTAGCCATTCCCCAATTGATGGGAATCCCCTTCATTTCCAATTCTTTGCCACCACAAAAAAAAAGCTGCTATAAATATTGTTGTACTTATGGGTCTTCCTCCTGCTTCTGTGATCTCTTTGGGAAACAGCCCTAGAAGTGGTATTGCTGGTTCAAATGATATGAAATTACTTATAGCCCTTTGGGCATAATTCCAGATTGCTCTCCAGAATGGTTGAATCAGGGTACAACTCCACCAACAATGCATTAGTGTTCCAATTTGTCCACATACTCTCCAGCATTTTTCATTTTCCTGTTTTGTCATCTTAGCCAATCTGACTGGTGAGATATGGTACCTCAGAGTTATTTCAATTTGCATTTCTCTAATCAATAGTGATTTAGAGCTTTTTTTCATATGCGTATAGGTATCTCCACCACAATATTTAATGGAATCCTGAGAAGAATTAGGTAAATCATTCATTATGAATCATAGTCATAAACTTATGACATCAGACTTCAAAGTGTCACTAAGGATTAGAGAAAGAAGAACATACCCATATTAACAAAATGTTTATAGCAGCTCTTTGTGGTGGCAAGTATCTGGAAACTGAGGTGTGTATTCATCAATTGATGAATGGCTGAGCAAATCATGGGGTATAATTGCGATGGACTACTATTGTGCTATAAGAGATGATGAAGTAGATGGTTTTAGAGAAGCCTGGGAAAATTATGTGAGCTGATACAAAAGTAAGTGAATTGAACTTGAAGAACAACTTACATAGTAACAATAAAAATGCAAAGACACATAACTTTGAAAGTTTTAGAAACTTTTATTATTACCATAAGTGGCCATAATTTCAAAGTGTCTATAAGTCAATTTAAAGACTTAAACTACTGGGCCAGCTAGGTGGTGCAGTGAGTAAATCGCTGGCCCTGGAGTCAGGAGGACCCAAGTTCGGTTCCAGCCTCAGACACTTAACACCCACACACCCACATACAAACTAGCTATGTAATCTTGGGCAAGTTACTTAATTCCAATTGTCCTCCAAAAGGCAAAAAACAAAAAATAATTAAACTATGAAATAAAAACAATCACTATAAAATTACTTAGAATTCATGTTTCCTTGTTTTTCATCAAGAATGGCATGTGAATGCCCCTATCTCTCTAGCTACTGGTTTTGGAGCATTTAAGACATCCAGCTTTTGTTGTTATTGTTTTGTTTTGATTTTAGTGCATTCTTGAATTAGTGGGATCTATAGAATGCGAAATGGAAGGCCATGTTTAATGATAGAGATCAATAGACATCTCCACTTTAGCTTCTGTTTTGTTGTTATTGTTTTGATTATCACCTGAGAAGAGGCTTTCTTAATGATTTATCTAAAGTTGTACATTTAGTTAGCAGATGTAGCAGCAGCAGCAGTAGTAGTAGTAATAGTAGTAGTAGTAGTAGTAGTAGTACTACTACTACTACTTGTCATCATCATAGAAGTAGCAGTGCTAGCAGTGACTTTTATTTTTATTCCATATTAAAATTAAAAGTTTTGTGCAAATATCTTCATTATCTTAATACTTCTATAGGTTAGGTTTTATTTTTATTCATCCTTTACAGATGGGGAAACCAAGTCAACCAGATTTGAACTGACTTGTCTAGCCTCATACTAGTGAATGAAAAATAATTTAAACTCCTGTTTTCTAATTCCAGGTCCAACTTTTTAACCACTGTGCCACCTAGCTGTGTCTAGAATGGCCACAACAAACAAGACTTCCTGTATCAGCCAGACAAACACTTCGATGATTTTTTTGTATGCCTCCTAAAAGTGATAGGATTTGCAAATCACCCAGTTTAATTTAACTGCTTGATTAACAGCTAAGGTTTAATTGAAAATATAAATAAGCAAAGCTTTCTCTTCCCCAATATGACTTTTCATTGAGTTTAATTCTTTTTATAAAACAAAAACAAAAACATATCTATTCAAGAATGGAGACATTTCCTTTCTTGAACTTCAAATGAATATTTAATTATATATCATATGGAGTAATGATTAAATTAGTCACTCAATAAACCTCAGTAAACAGTTATTTACTGCCTACTATGTGTCAAATACTGTAACAATTCCCAGAGATAAAAATAGAGGCAAAAATACCCAAAGTCCCTGTCCTTAAGGAGCTCACAATTCAATGTATTCAAGCATATGTATCTCTTTATCAAGCTGTCTAAAAGTTTTGACTAACTTCTTCCTAATGTGTATAAGATATCTCCTTGAGAAACTATGGAAAATAATCTCCTTGATAGAAGTGAAATTGCAGTCATGTCATTTATTAATGCTTTTAAATATTTTGTATTATACATCATAGGAAATGAGGAGTATCAATGCAATACAAAAGATTTATTCCAGAATAGGAGTTCATATATTTTTTTTCAATCATTGGAAAGGGAAAAATTCAAAAGAAAACAAAAAAGCCAAGATATAAATTTTTGACTCCATAGATATACAGGTTAATGTGTGTCTCTAGGGGAAAAAAAACATGCCTAACATTGACCATTTGATGGAGGAAAATGCCTTACTCCTTCTTCCTAAGAACCTATCCACCTATTCTATTCTAAAAGAATTACATCATTTGATTTTGTTATCATTTAGATTTTTTATTTTAATTACCTCCTCCCTTAAATTTTTGTATGAGCAAATTATAGCTAAGGTCATGTGCTTAAGGCCATAACTTCTTCTAATGGCAGTAAGCCCCAACTCATGTCCCTCCGGTTCTGCTGGGGGGTGGTAATCATATGGTGTTTTTGTGTGCCTAGAATGGCTCAGACCTAGGACTGGAACTCAGTGGCTCCACATGTGGAAATGTGAATTTTGTAAACTCATGATTTTCTGTTCACAGCTTCTCCATGGTTGAAGACTCCTCTACAATAAATTTAATGATCACAACATGAAATAGGAAAAAACACAAGCAGAAATTATGTTTTCTATTATATGATTGAGAAGCAGAATTGTGTCATAAAAAGAATTCTGAGTTTAGAAGCAGAGCAATTGGGTTTAAATTCCATCTCAACTGATCATGATTATGGGCTAGTTACCTTCCCCAAGTTGATTACAGATCTGTCATCTCCCTAGCAAAGGGACTGGACTTGTTGATCTTTAAGGACTCTTTGCTTTCTCCATTTATTAGCCTATGGTCTTTTGGTTCTTCAATCTATCTGTGAGCTCAGCAATGTGAATATTCCCTGCAAAGGCACTTGGTTACCCACCTTTGGTGAACATTGGCCACATGCTCCCATAATCCACACAGGCCACACTCAGTTTCATGGGATCCTTGCTTTACTTTTTGTATCACAGAGACAATAGCATAACATATTGTTTGTCTATTTGTTTTTGCCACATGACCTACATTTTTTTCTATTTAAGATCATAGCTGCATGACTCTAGTCCTTGTATCTAACATATAGAAAGGTATGAGTGTGAGTAGCATAGGTCAATATCTCATATCTATGTTGAGAAGAATGACATCATAGAGAATACAGATGTCTATAAAACCCGCCTTCAAAGTCAAGAGGACCTGTGTTCGATTCCTTTCATTCAAACACTCTGGCTGTGTGATATGGCCAAAATTACTTAACCTCTCACTGCTCTAGGGAAGAATAAAAGTTGCAAAAATGAGGGCAGCCTTCATTCACAAAGTCAGTTTTTTTGATTGGAAATTCCATTAAAGAATGAAATCATGGTTCCAAGATGTACCCTTATCCTTATCCCAGGAAAAGAATTCGATAGCATAAACATATTTATAGCATGCAGAAAAATAATTACATTACAAAAAACCTTATTGCTATTTGATTATTACTGGGCTAGCTAGAGATCATTCATCGTTCATTCTTTTATTGGTCTGAGAGTCAGGAAAAACTGAGTTCCAATTTGACCTCATGCACTAGTTGTATGGCCCTTGCCAAGTCATTTAACTGTGTTTGTCTCAATTTCCTCATCTGTAAAATGAGCTGGAGAAGGAAAAGGCAAACCACTTCAGTACCTCGGCCATGAAAACCTCAAATGCGGCCCTGAGGAGGCAGATATTTCTGAAATGACTGCTTAGTCATCACAAAATGTACAAATGGGGACAGCTAGGTGATGTAGTGAATAGACTTCCTGCCCTGGAGTCAGGAGGAGCTTAGTTCAAAGCCAACCTCAGACACTAACAATTTCTAGCTTTGTGACCTTGGGCAAGTCACTTAATCCCAATTGCCTTGCCTCCCCCCTCCAAAAAGAATGAAAAGAAAAAAAAATGTACAGATGTCTATGACTTTGGAAAATGCTATATTAAATACTATCTAGTGAGCATAAAGAACATGAATATTCCTCTCTCTCCCCTTATTTCTCTCAGAGTATTGTGTCCATGTGCGTCAGCAATGTGTGTTCAACTCATTATGCTTTAGGGAAACTAGAATGCAGAGAAATACTTGGAGATATTTTCCTGAAATGTTGAGGGGCTTACAGAAGATTTTTTTTTTTACCTCAGCATATCAGATCATTAATTTTTTTCCTCTAGAACAAATATTTCCTGTCCTTTTGATTTAAAAAAAAAAGAAAAAGAGGAAAGAAAAGCACAAACATACAGGCACCATGAAAAAACACAACCCAAAATATTAGTTGCTCATTTTAAAAATGCTACGGCTGTCATGGCAACTCCAGCTCGAAAAGAGGACAGTGGTAAACAGCTGGACCAGATGCAATTGTTCTGTTCACGAAATTTGAAAGTAATTAGATTATGGAGATGTTTTGGCTTCAGTCTTTTTGAGGTGTGTGAAACATTGCTAACAAATGATTGTGCAAATATTAACTTGTTTGTTTTCATGGAGCATTGTTATCTGAATTCATTATCACTATATTGCAATCTTCAATCACAGATGTGCTCCAGAATTGTCTTGATTTTCATCACTTCCCTGATTCATCAAGTTTTCTGAATTCCATTCTATGTTTCCTTGTGGAACCAGATTCTTGGATTTGCTGCTTTGGCTTCAGCAGTTTTTGCCCAAGCAGATTTGAATTGGGTTGTGGGATTGAAGTCACCATCACTGGAAGAGAAATGCAGATGTGAGAGGTCCTTTGGTTCTCATTCTTCACTCAAAGGGAGGTTTTATCTGTTTCTTTCCTTACACTGGGGAAGGCTGAGGGCTTGGGGACCTCCTCAAGGTCTCTTGAAGTCAGCTTTCTATCTGGAGATAGAGGCAGCCAGGAACACATTCTCTAGGCTGGGTTGCTGAGAGATGTTTGGGCTAGGGAAATATGTTAGCCTGTGAATCTGTCACTTGCAGAAACAAGCTAGCTCCACTTGCTTCTGTCCCCTGGGAGGTGAAATTGTGTAAATGAGTGTCAGAAAATAGATCTCTCAGTGTGTGTTTTCATTGGGATATTGAGGTTGCCTAGAGAATGTTTTTGTTTGTTAATGGGGCAGAACTATGTACCCTGCTAGGAGAAAGAAAGGAATCTGAATCTGGGGCAAAGGTTAGAATAGGGAAATGACAGTGAAAGACAGTGCTCAGTGATGGACCATCCCAATGCTAATAAAGGCTTGTGATGACATCTGCTGGGTCAAGTATTAGGTCAAGCCCTGGGAAGGAATGGGAAACCGCTGGATTGGGAGCCAGAGCTTCCCAAAGCCAGATACAAGTGATTTAAATAACCTCTTTGTTATTTACTCCTGTAAACTGCTAAGTACCACAGTCTAGGTGACCTGGGATAATTCACATCTGTTATCTGACCCTCCCTTTCCCAAACTGCAAAACAAAGGGGATATTCTGAATGGTCTCTAAGGACCCTAGAAACTTTCAATCCTGGTCCAAGGTAAGTAGCACTACCTTTATAAGTCAAAGAGTCTGGGTTCAAACCCATCTCTGACAAGTATTACTTGTGTGACTTTGGGTAACTCATTTGAAATCTTTTCCCCTGTTTCCTTACAAATAAAATGAGGAAGATGGGCTATTTAGACTAAACAAATCACTTCCAGCTATCAATCTGTGATTTGACAATCTTGTAAGACCAGGCTGAAAAAAACAAACAAACAATACATGGAATATTGAGATAAATGCGAAGCCATGTTCTCCCAAAGGCAGAATCCAGGTCAAGGGTGCTGGTCTGAATATAAAAACACTGTTGTATTATTGCAGGTTTTGCCACTGACTAACTTTTGTAAGGACAGACATCAGACAACCTCTCTGGACCTCAGTTTCCTCATTTGTAAGATGAAAATAATTCCTCTATCTTAAGTTGGATGTATTGCCCCTAAAATGACTCATCAGTGGAATTCTATTTTTCTTAGATTGCTAATGGATGGTAAGCTGGGTGGGCAAGAAAATAAACACATGTCGAAAGCAGCTCTGGAAGCTTTGGGGAGCACACTTAGTTACTTCAAGGACAATAATCTCATCCCACAACAAAGGATTCTTTTTATCACTTCTGTGCTTTGCTATAGCATTTTTTGTTTATTGATGGTTTCATATTTAAGATTATTACACTCACTTAAGAATTGAGTTGCAGGTCACCCAAAGGTCAATGGCAAGGTATATGTTGAATATAAGTGGGATGTAACACATTCTAAAGGAAGAAATATGGAGAAGTAGCCTAGAGGAGAGGGGTCAAACATGCAGCAAAGGGCCATTTTTTTCCAAGATTAAAATGTAATTGGGAAATATTTACAAAATAAAAATATAATACAACATCGATAATGTTAATTTGTGTTTTTTTTCCTAAATCATTATGCAGTCTTCAGGGATCTGATGATATTGGTCAAAGTCAGAGATGTTCCACAGAGGTAATAAAGGACTAGTCAAGTGTCTAGGAATAACGTGTGCGCAGTCTATTTGTGCTAATGGCATGCATGTTTGTAGCAGCAAGCACCCCAGCGTCCCCAGGGTGGCTGCCAACACAGGTTCTTAGATCTGCTTTTCTAAAGGAAAGCAACTCAAAATGGCTTAACAATCTTACTTTAATCAATAAAACATATCATTTACCTAGTTCAGGGGGAAAATTCAGCACCCCAAACTTCAGAATATACAGACAGAATCATTTCAAGCAGACAGGACTCCAACTGTCCAAGCATTACAACCATACCAAATCACATTTACCAGAGAGGGAAGCATCAACATCTGGGTTTTATGGCTGCCCAGAGACTCATCTGGTGAAATCACACAACAATCCTCAAAGTGAGCCCCAAAACAAAGTCTTACATCAGGGATTATATAGCTTTCTCCTGGGTCAGAGAATGTAACAACCCTCTTGACCCACCACCCCATCACAAAGCACCAAGGTGTGGGCATTACTGAAAAACAAGCCTCCCAACACAGGTTCCAGGTGCACTTAACCTAGGGGGAGGGAAGATCTTAAATATTATACTCATATAAAATGTTATGTAACTCAGAGGAAGTCATAAGAAATAGTCCCATAGGGTAAGAAGGCATGGCTATCGTCTTTGTCAATAAAAAAAAAAAGCAACATATCAATGAAATCATGTGAAAATTGTACAGTTCAAATAGGATAATATATTTAATGAACTTGTATAACTTAAATTGCTACTGACAGTTGGAAAACAACAAAATAACAACAAGGTTTAGAAGTTAGACAATTTCCATTTGAATCTCAACTCTATTTGTTATTACCTTTGTCGACTTCGAAAACTCTCTTATCAATACTGGGTCTTAAGTCTCCATCTTTAAAATGTTTCTTTTTAACTAGTTTGCCTCTAAACTTCTTTTCCACTCTAAAGCAATGGTACAGATAGCTTTGATAAATAGATATAGATATACTATTGAAGAAAAAAAGAGTCCACATAATGGTCAGCCATCTGATGCTGAGACTCTTGGAAACACGCAAGGTGACTAGACTCCAAATGAAGCACATGCAATCCAAAACTGGTACCATTTTAAAATCTTCCCTACTTGGTAAGACCACTGAGATCTTGTGCTCCACTGGCAGGTTCACCTTGATGTCATGGTGAAGCATAGTAATAGAACTTAAGAGACAAACTCAAAAATCTTCCCTTGCCTTGTGAAGAACAACCAGTACAAAAATTAGTAAGGACCAACCAACACACATTTACCCCAAGGTGAGTGAGGGGGATACTAGTACAAGGGGTTAGGAAAGGTCTCATATGTAAGGCTTTGTGTAATAAGTACCTAAGACAGGTTTTGAATGTAGTTAGGTTTTCCACGCATCTGAGGTGAAAGAGAAACTACTGCACATATGGGGACCAGACAGGCAAAGGGGAAGCCTCAAGGAACAGTAGTGATGCAAACTCTGGGCAAAGTCTTCCACTGCTGGGCTATTTTCTAAATGAGTGTATTGAAGTTTTGAACAGTTCTAATAGTAAATTTTCTTCATGACAAGCTTGAATCTTCCTCTATGTTATCTCTTCTCTTAGTTCTGTCCTTCACTAATTAGTGGACACGTTCCTTTGAGTACATGGAAGTATCAGAACCCATTAAACCAAATAGTCAGTGGGACACTGAATGGCACACAGTCAGCACTATGTATGTCCTTCCTCAGGTAGAGATTTTGTCACTTAATTGATGCCTGGACTGATGCAAAGAGAACATGTCAACATTTATATGCTTTGTGTGACACAGAGATTGGATACAATTATTCTTATTTATATTTCTGAGATCATTGTGCAATGCATTTGTTTGTTTTTAAGTCATCTAGTGCTAAATAATTGGAGAGATTTTCAATGCTTACTATTTGTTATTGCATCAGTTTCTTCATTAAATAGGAATTCAAGGTAAGGTGGGATAAGAAGTGGCAATGTCATCTTTCTAGTCGATATGGAATGGGGAGGATAGTCATACAAAATTCCTGGCCAACCCATTTTAATGTCTTTTTTTTAAACCATGGAATTTGGGATAGTTTCTTCATCCTCTATCTCTCCCTCCCTTTCTATCTTCACCTCCTTCTACCTCTCTCTTTTTTTCACCCTTGCCTCCATTACCTGCTGTAGCAGCAAGCACCCCAAGCGTCCTCAAGGTTTGCAGCTACCACAGGTTCTTGGATCTGCTTTGTTAAAGGAAAGCAACTCAAAATGGGTTAACAAGCTTACTTTAATCAGTCAGACATAAATCGTTTACCTTGTTCAGGAGAAAAGGTCAGCACCCTGAACCTCAAAGTATACAGGCATAATTATCAAGACAGAAACATCGAGTAGACAGATTTCCAAACTGTCCAACCATTACATCCATACCCAGTCAACATCTGGGTTTCCACATTCTGGGTTTTTCAAAGCCGGGGGACTCTCAACAACGGCTTCCCAGAATTCAGATCAAATCACAGAACATTTCTCAAAGTGAGTCCCAAAACAAAGCTACACATCAGTGCTTATATAGCCTTCTCCTGGCTCAGAGAATGTAACAACCTTTTTGACCCACTGGCCAATCAAAAAGTATCTTCTGAAAAACAAGCCTCCCTCCCCAGGCTTCTGGTGCACTTTAGCCTAGGGGCAGGGAAGATCTTTAAAATTTACATTCGCATTACACCTGCCTATTTTCTCCAGTTTTCTTTTGATTCCCTTCCTTCACTTATTCTTTTCCTCTATTTCTGTGGCTTCATTCTTCTTCCCCTTCGAAGTATTCTAAAAATCAACAGAACTTTGGCAAATTCTTGACTGAATTGGGAGGTCAAAATGCAAGCACCAGTATGTCTTAGGAGGACAATTTCTTGACCCCCTTATTTTGTACCTTTGTATTCATTTTGTGGTGATTTTCTGTTTACTGAGGACATCTGCAGAGCCTGGGGATTTCTTACCTGCCCCTCCATCTTCCCAGAATGTATCTCACCAGTATTGTACCATTATACAGGGGTATATGGAATTAAGAAAAGATATGGGTAGGTTTATATGATTAAATGGTGAACAAAATGAACAAAACAGCAGAAAAATACACACAATGCCAGGAAGAATCACAATTAATTCTAAGGCAAGCCTCACTGCATTATGGCTTTTAGGGATGATTCATGTGATGTCTCTATGGTTCCTTCCCCCTTTTTCCCTCTTCCTCCTAATGATGATGTTTACCTTAACTTTAATATCTTATAAAAATTTTGGCTTCAATCAGAGCTCCAGATGAATGATGAGGAAATGTGTCTCTCTTTTGTCTTGACAAAGATTCAGGAAGGGTAGTGTCATGGAATTCTGTTTGCTCTGCCCTGAAATAGGAACTCTTACCCAGGAGGCGAGTTATCCTGATTGGCAAGTAAATGAGCACAACTTTGCAAAATTCACCAAATTTAGTCAAGCCTGGAGAAATTTTTTCATATCCCATTGAGCCAGCCACTCTTGCCATCATATTTCCTCTCTGCCCAGCTGCCACACACCTACCAACTACATTTGCTTCTCTAAGAAGTTGTAGCATGCTTAGGGGTCACACCCCAGTAAAACAGTCAGCAAATGGGCTAAACCAGACTGAGGGTAACCAGCAGCCCCCAAACCCATGGATATGTTAAGAGGATGGGTAGCCCAAGCATGTCAAGATTTCTCCTGGTAGAATGGGCAGAAAACAGTTTGTTCCAATAGACTTGGAGGTAGCTGAAGCAGGCACTGTTGAGTGCTCTGAGCATAATGTCACCAAACCTCCTTGAAGATGAAGGATGCACAGTAACAGTGACTAACTATTCCCCACCTACTCAATAATTTATACCCATTGCTCAGGAAACTGCTCTCAATATTTTAATGTAAAAATATTTCCATACCATCCATGTTGCAAAAGAAAACATACAACTACACTAAAACAAGGAAAATAAAATAAGAAATGCATGCTCCACTCTGCACTCAGAGTTCATTCTTTTTTCTAGAGGTGGATAAAAATTTTCACCATGGATCCTCTGGAATTGTCTTGAACCATTTTCTTGATCAGAGTAGTTAAGTCTTCCACAGTGGATCATTGTTATAATATTGCTGCTACTATACTCTCCTGGTTCTGCTCACTTCACGTATTATGTCTTACCAGATTTTTTCCGAAACCATCCTCCTTGTCATTTCTTATAGCACAATTTGTATTCCTTTACAATCATATACCACAATTTCTTTAGCAATTCCCAAATCATGGACATCCCCTTGATTTTCAATTCTTTGACACCCTTACAAAGAGTTTCTGTAAATATTTTTGGAGAATGAGGTCCTATTTCCTTTACAAACAAAAACAACTTTTGGGATACACACCCAGCAGTGGGATCCCTGGAGCAAAGAGTGTGCAGTTTCATAGCTCTTTGGTCATAGCTCCCAGTCATTATCCAGAGCTCCCACCTCCACCAACAGAGCATTACTGTCTCAGGTTTGCCCCAACCCCTCCAGCTTTGTCATTTTCCTTCTCTGTTGTGTTAGCCAACCTGATAGGAAATAGGTAGGATCTCAGAGTTGTTTTAATTGGAATTTCTCTACTCAATAGTGATGTCATCTCTTTATTTCTGGAAAGGGCATATCAACAGCATTCCTTATGATTTTGCTTACTCTGACTCCACTTCCACCATTCCACACACAATTGCCAGAGTCTATACTCCTTCTAGATCATTACTTTCCTTTAAATGTTTTCTCTACAATTTAGAATGTAAACAGGGACAGTCTATTATGATTATTTTCAGTTAGTCTATAGTAAAGAAACTTTTATTAACTGTACACTGAGATCATTGTGCTAAACCTGGGAAGACACACATAAAAAAGAAAAGGGGAGCCTTGCCCTCAAGGAACTTACAAAAAGAAGCTGAACACATGTCAGTGTTAAATAAATACCTACCGTCCATTCATTCCTTCACTGTCAGATTCGCTCACTGCTTTGATGGTTTTTGCCAACAGTTTCATTTTGTTATAATTAGTGGGGCTTCTATGGGGATGTATCCAAAAAACCAAAATGGTCACATCAAAACAGAGTAAATATCATGAAGTTCATAAAGCCTTCTTATGTTTCTCTGAATTTTCCACATCTATACTCTTTGACAAGGCAAACACAATAAAACAACAAAATACTATCACATCTAATCAGGTGATCTGTGTATCCCCTCAATACTCTGTTCATTATGCCTGGCTTTCCATACAAAGTACTGTTCCATAAAACTTCTGTTGCTATTTTGTTTTCCTTGGAACCACAGACTTAATTGGCCTGATGCTAGAACTCCCCCACTGCCATTTTCTTTGGGTTTACAATATGCCAATGCTTGTAACCCATTCATTTCCCTCTAAGCAGTCAATAGAGTAGGAAAGAGTTGGCATAAACCCCTCCCAAGGTAAGAGCTAAGTACACAAGAACAAAAGTGAATGCTGTCCACACTGTTCATTCTTTCTAAAACAGAGGAAGGCAGGATTTACAAATTCAATTCAACAAGCCTCTTAATACTCTGAGCCAGACATGGGCATCTAGCTGTGTCTATACAAGAAAGGACTTACCTTGAAAATCAGATTGACCTGAAATTATTCTGCCCTTGTTGTAAAACCAGTGACATGAAGTAACAATATCTTCCCATTTCTATAGTGTTTGTGTGTACGTAGATGTATACGTGTGCACACATACATGTATACACATATGTATACATATGTGTATATTGTGTGTATGTTCCCAATCCAACCAGGGGTCAAGTTGAATAGCAGGATACAAAAATAATAATAAGGCGTCCCTTCCAATTAAGTCAAAATTGCCTTAAGCCTAACTGATTATTTTAAAGTATATAAACCACCCTCATTTCTTAGTTAACACCAAAAAAGGGGGGCATATTGTCTGCAAACCTCAGGAAAGTGATTAGATAAGAAAAAAGCAGACTCTGATGTTGGACATAATTGGGAAGCATCAAAGAACCACTGCTTCTTCATTGCCTGGACCATGTTAAAAGGGCTCAGAATTTTTGGTTTGGGAGAAGCACCCATCATAGCACTGCACAGAGCCCTAGTTAACCCAAAGTCTTGAGAGTAAAACATGCAATTGTAAAGCCTGAGTTTTTCTGCATAAAGATGAGACGCTATCAACTCGAGGCACATCGTGGAAGTGTTGGCTGCACAGAGAACCTCTCTAGGCTCATTCGTGTTCCCTGCTCATCTGTGTAGAAGACCACGTGGCCTTGCTCAGTACCACATCCTTGTCCCAATAGGCAGCCACCTGCACACTGATTATTGCTCTGTAAAACCAGAGTCAACTCTGCCTGTTTCCTTCCCAAGGCCAATGGTTGTCAGAACAAATGCCAACACACAAAGCCATTGGGGGAAATAGAGCCTATTACCAGCAATGGTAATGATTTAGATTTACAGAGTGCCCTATCATTACACCAAAGGAGCCCAAAACATCTTAAAAAATGAACAGCTAGAAAAAGCCCTACAGAAAGTGGCCCAACATAATAAGCCTGGGCGGACCCACCAGGGAAGGAGACAAAACAAAACAGGACATACTTCTGACTGGAGTCATTAATACTAGGCAGGCTTCATCTCTATTTGCAAATTGAAATGTCGGCCTAACTGGATTCAGTCATGTTCCGGTGGCCTAATGAGCAAGGCTACTGTGATGCCAACGCAGCTCTGCCCAGAGGAGTCTTCAAATACTGCCTTGCACCATCCAACTGGGTCCACTGCTCTGCACAACTAGACTCTGGCAGCCTGGAGAAGGGCTATGCTTCATTGCATTCATGGGCTCAGAGATTTTCCTCCCCAGGGCAAAGAGAAGCTGACATGCTCCTTTTTTTCTGTTTGAACAAGCTTTTAACCAACCAGAGACTAATATCTATAGTCTTTTTAATATCAAATGTTAAGATAGTGTTGATACCTGCCTGCTGAAATAGCAGGACATAAAATCAACTGGAAATGGTAAGTCCTGCTGGCTGGAGAACCAATGATGCCCAACAAACGCCCTGGTTCACTTTGGATGATTAGCATGAAGAATGACTGGATCCTAATTCAGATATGTCTACATTTCCTTTGAATTTGTTCCCATATTTTAATGTGTTCCTATGACACGGACAAACTTCTTATATTTATATGATATGCATATATATATATATATATGTGATATAGACAAACATCTTGTATTTCTACTTCTTGTTTTCGGGGTACCCTCAAATCCAAATTGCACAATCTCAAAGTTGAATGGGACTTTTGTGACCACCCAGGGAAATTCATACCTGAAAAATAATCCCCTCTACAACACATTATCACAAGTGACCATTTCCCTTGGAATCTTCCAAAGTAGAAGAGGCCCTAGCCACCCAAGGCAGTACATTCTACAGTGGTACTGTGGGAATGCTTCCAGACTTGTTCCTCTTATCCAGACTAAATCTTTTGCTTTTCAGCCACACCTATCGTTCTTTTTCTGCAGTTTGTGGAACATGAGAACACCTTTTGCTATGATAATCTTTTAAATACATGAAGAAAATATCCATTTTAATCTCTTCATCATATGGATTTATCTAGGTAGCCTTCTCTTTCCCCCTTGTCCTTTGGATGCTTTCAGTCTTTTCTCAAGTAAGCTCCATACTCTGGTTGTGAATCGATCAGGACAGCAGAAAGAGAAGTCATCATCTCTGCAATCTTGGGGCATCCCTTTCTTTATGTAATGTAAAATTTCATTGGATTTCAAGCAATATTGCAAAGTTGCTAAGTATATGGAGATCACAGACCACTAAAACTCAAGACACTTTTCAACCAAGCTGCTGTATAGCTCAGAGTTTCCCATTCTATGTGTCTGCAACTGATTGTTTTTGAGCTGAAATGAGTTACATTTACTCCTACAAAATTTCATCTTATTCAAGTTGGTTCTACATTTTATACCATTCAAGGTGATTTTTTAATCCCAGTCCTGCTCATCAGCCTGGTAGCTATCTTCCCAGCTGCAAGACATCTGAAAAGCACATCATCGAGTCATTCATCTAATGAACTGACGAAATGTTAAACAGCCAGAGTGAAGCCCAGAAACATCAGGCACTCTACAATAGACTTCCCTCCATGTTGTCACTAAAACTATTCATTCAGCTTGGATCTTTCAATCACTTCCTCTTCCCATAAGCTGGACTATAATCTATTGATTATTTCTCCATATTTTAAAAGATATTTATAAGAGAGTGCAGGTCATTAAGAATCTCAAAATGAAAAGACGGGAGGTGTTTCACTGTCTTTTAAGTGTAAGTCATTAGTGAAACTTTTCTCAACTCAGTGACATAAGAGTGACAGTGAAATGCAGCGTTCTATGTCCCAGTAGTGGGAAGCATGCCTAGTGCTTGTCCTACATAGCCACAATTATGGGGACAGAATCAAGAAAAGGGTTGCCATATGTGTTATTTAAGTACTCAGTGTGGTACTGCTCTTTAAGCAACTAAATGCGATGCTAGTCAAAGAGAACGAGAGAAATCCCCCAAGGCACATTTGCATGGATATAACATTGATTTTATTCTTATAAAGCTGGCTAAAGTTTACTCTCCATAAAATCCAGAGGCACATATTTTAATTCCCCCAACCCCCACGTCTGCAGCTACAGTTGATGGGAAGAATTTGTGTGTAATTGGCCGATCCAAAGAAATTCCACAATTCTACTTCAGTGCCTACTCGTGCCAGCTATTAAGACAGAAATATAGGATATGAAGGCAAGCATCAAATGAAAGCTTCTCCATATCACCACCAGGTGGCAAAGTGAAGAGAATTCTGCTCTTGGAGTTAGAAGAGTTGAATTCAAATTCCATTTCAAACACTCCCAAGCCCTATGACCTTTGGTCATCTTCTCTGTCTACTTCATTTTCCTCAAGGGTAAAATGGGAATAATAATAGCACCTACATGCCAGGCTGGTTGTGAGGATCAAAGGACATAATGTGTAAAGCACTTAGTACAGTGCCTGGAACCTAACAGGTAATAAATGCTTTTCTCCCTTCCTCCCTACATCCTTCCTTTCCTCCTTCCTTCCCTTCATCCTTTCTGGCTCCCTACTTTCCTTCCTTCATTGCCCCAAGATGACATTCTTCTAGTGGGATATACCATATGCACAGATAACTCTATTTAAAGGAAATACAAAATAAATGGAAACTTCAGAAGGAGATCCTCAAAAATTGGGAAGATCAAAAAAAAATGTTGTTGGAGGTGGTACTTGTGTAGAAAATTGAAGTTGGCTGGTATAATAAGAGGCACAAGTTAAGAATAACTGAAGGAAAAACAAACAAACAAACAGAAGTGGAGCACGGAATGTATCTGTAGGCAGCAGAAAACAAGCCAATCTGTCTTGGTTAGAATAGAGAACCTGTGCTAGAGCATAGTATCATATCTGTATGGAAGGATAAATGGGAGTTCATATGGCAGAGAGTGATCATTGATAAGCCAGAGGATCTCCATGGATCTTAGTTTTCTCCTCTGTAAAATTAGGAACAAGGAGCGGATGGCGTCTGTGATCTCTTCCATCTCCATACCTATGAGTTCATAAACACTGGAGGTTCTATGTTATACCAGAGGAAATAGGGAGCTATTGAAGCTTCTTGAAGAGAGAAATAAGTGGAAACTTAGTGAAAGATAGGCTGGTTTTTATTTCAGATAACCATGGACAATCTCTTTTGATGTATTTCTACTTTCTCAAACTGATAGAAATCAAACAACCAATTCAAAAGTGATTTATTAAATATCTTCTGTTTCAAAATATTATTTTAGTGCTAGATGTAGAAACAGATTAAACAATCACCACAAGTAAAACAATGACTATCAAAGAGGTTACATTTTGCTGAGTGAGACAAGGGGAGGAGGAGAGCAAAAGCATTTATCTAGCTGTCTGTACTTGACAAACACTTTGTTCAGTTCCTTTTTCTAAATATCTCATTTGATTCTCACAACATCACTAGGTGGTAGTTGATGTTAATATACCTATTTTACAGTTGAGGAAAGTGAGGCAAACACAGCTCAAGTGATTTCCCCAGGGTTACATATCTATTAATTGGCTGAGACCAGATTTGAACCCAGTCTTTCTGATTCTAGACTCCAGTGTGTTCTTTCTACTGCATCTGCAGAAACAAAATGAATATACACAAAATGAATACAAAATAAGCATGTGATAGGAAGAGAAGGTACTGGTGGGAATTGTGGGTGAGAGGATTTGGGAGTGATAAAATAGAATTTGTGTAGAAGATGGGGCTGGAGATAGAGCTTAAGGAAGAGAAAAATGATGTAAATTGGAAGTGAGAAAGCAGTGACATGTAGGGAAATATAAATATGGGAGGGAATATAAAGAGCCATGTTGGAGTGATCAGTGGGGGTGACTTCAGAAGAACTTTAAAAGACAAACAGAGGAGTTTCTGCTCTATCCTTGAGAAAACCAGCTTGCCACCACTGTTTCCCATTGACATGATTATATATGTGGTTATGGAAAATCATTTGAACACTTCTCTGGCATGGAATAGGGATAGAATAGAGAAAATGAAACAAAGTAAGACGACATTACAATGATGGCAACTGTAGTTGATAAGAATTGAACGAGGATGTTCATTGTAATGGCTAAGAGAAGGAGTTAGTTTGTGAGATCTGGAGGTGCATATGTCAGTCTATGGCACTTGTGAAACAAGTAAGAGTGAGTCATTGATTATCACAAGCTTAGGATTTCAGGAGTCTGAAAAAAGAATTGGGGATTCTTCTAAATGTACTTGTTTTTACATGCTGGAGGTCAGCAAAGATTAAGGTTGAAACTGGTTAAGATGGACACATTTGCTCACACATCTTAGAAGGGATCTAAGGCTTCCAATAGTATATGGAAATATAGAGAAGAAAATGAACTTACCACAGGAAATAGATTGACTATATAACTTTATTTCCAAGGTATTCATCTATATGACACCAGTATGAATCT
This sequence comes from Petaurus breviceps papuanus, assembly GCF_028583685.1. NCBI lineage: Eukaryota > Metazoa > Chordata > Mammalia > Diprotodontia > Petauridae > Petaurus > Petaurus breviceps. The sequence goes on along the minus strand of NW_027185850.1, from coordinate 2,566,994 downwards.
TGAAAAAGTAACTGATCACCATAAAGGATCACAATAAAGGTCCCTTCTGCAGGGATTCCTGTACTGAAAGGGGGTGGGGGATTGTCAAGCAGTCAAAACCACATGTCTCCTGCCTTCTATCCCTCTACACCTTCCACAAATCGTAATTTTTCTCATTTCTAACTCTTCATCTTTTCATGCGTATGGTATTTTCTCTCTATTCATACTGTCAATATTTTGTGCAGCCCTTCATTTCATTTGTCGACTATTTTAAAACGTTCTGGTTGGCCATAATGACTCCAAGAAAATAAAGGGAATGTAAATGGAGGAAGATATTGCTGAGTGAAATGCAAAGTTAAAGTCCAGAAGTAGAAATGGTAAATAGTGGTGGCCAGGTGGTGCAGTGAGAAAGAGTGCTGGCCCCAGTGTCCTGGGAGACCCGGGATCTGTTCCATCCTCAGATACTTGGCACCCACACAAAGTAACTGGCCATGTAACCTTGAGCAAGTTACTTAACCCTAATTGCTTTAAAAAATGGTAAACAAGGAGTGTTATGAATACAAGGCAGACACCCCACATGCTGTGTGAGATTAGGTCTTGGAAAGAATGGCCATGGATCCAGTATTGTTATTCTTTCTTATCTATTTTTCCCCATTATTTACCTTCATATTCTAAATATTTTCCCCATCCCAATGAATTTTGTGATTTTTATCTATGACCTATGCTGTTGGTAGTTTTGTCCTTTTATTTTATTGACAGAACCTAACCATGATCACTAAATATCTGTTTACTTAATAGAGTTTTAAATTATTTCTAGGGAGCACATTGTAATTTAATCAATTAAAGTACTGAAAGGGTTTTGGTATGATGACCAATGAAAAGTGTATGCATTTTGCAGTCACTTCAAATGGGATTCCTTTTTTTTTAAATAATTTCATCTTTGATTTTATTTTCATACTGTAGAAATATGGATATATACTTTTGTGTATTTTGTAGTCTGTAAATTTTCTGAAGGTATTCATTTATGCTATTAGCTTCTTTGCTATTTCTCTAAGATTTTCTAAGTAAACAATTGGCAAAAAAGAAAATGAGGATCCCTTTCCATATCTTAATTTCAGTTTCCTGCTTTTCCTTCATTGTTCTTACTAGCATGTAGAGAATTGTTGATATATATTAGAGAGAAGAGATCTTTTTCCTTTTTTTATTTTTAAAAATTTATTTATTTCCTTTTAGTTTACAACATTCAGTTCCACAAACCTTTGAGTTTCGAATTTTCTCCCCCATGGTAGCAGGGAATCAAATATAGGTTCTACAAATACCTTCACAATGAAAATTAGTGAAGTTGTAAAGAAAGATTATAACCAATGGAGTGAAAAATGGGAAAGAAGAAATAAAAGAAAAAAGAGAGAGCAAGTTATTTGTTTCAATATGCATGCACAATTCATTTCTATCTATATATGATATATTTATTTTAAATCCTATAATTGCTACATAAAATTTTTGTATATGTCTATTATATATAAAATTTGATTTTGAGTTTAAATAAATAATGATTTAAGAAATCCGTGAAAGATTCATTTATACACACATATGAATACATACATATATTAACATTAATAAATGTGATATTTTATTGAAGACTTTTTCTAATCTCTCTTGAGGTAATATCTTTGGGTTTTTTCTTAATGTAATTAATAATGTTGTTTCTTTTGCCAAAATTAAAGAATCCTTTCATTTTTGTTATAAATGCAACATGATTATAAATAACGACTTCTTGGATAACTTACCCAAGTCACATTTGCCATATTTTATTTAAATTTTGAATGAAAAACATTAATGATACTGGTCTAAAATTAATGTTCTTTGTTTAAAACTTCCGTGGTTTAAACATTAGGATTATATTTATCTCATTAAAACAATTTAATAAAATATTACCTTCTCAACTTTTGAAAATGATATGGGACACTGGCATTTTTTTTCTTCAAGATTATAATAGAATTCTAAAAATCAAAGAGCTGAAAACTTCTTTTCCCTAAAACCCTCCCCTACATATGGGTCTTTCATTTATGGACATTTCTATTTCCTTTTCTGAAACTGGGTAATTTAATATCCCTGGTGTTCTGTTAGGAAAATAGTTTTCATTTTTTTATTTATTTAAATGTTTGGGGGAGTTTTTTGGAGGGGAGAATGCAGGGTAACTGTGGTTAAGTGACTTGCCCAAGGTCACATGGCTAGTAAGTGCTAAGTGTCTGAGGCCAAATTTGAACTCAGGCCCTCCAGACTCCAGGGCCTGTACTGTATTCGCTGCACCACCTAGCCACCCATCCTAGGTGTTTTTTAAAAGGAAATCTTCCATGCCTCTTTTGGTTTCAGTTTTGTCAGGATATAGCTGAATAGAATTAAAAGTTCTGTTTATTTCTTCTGATTTTGTTATGATATTACCTTACTTATCTGTTATTTTTGTTAACTTGATTTTCTATTCTTTTGATTTGTAAGGATAGGGTTTTCAAAAGGAACCACTTAATTTTCAGTATAATCCTGTGTTTGTTTTTACTTTAATTGTTGTACATCAAATTTAAAGAATGAAGCAAAGTTTTTTTTTTTTTTTTAACAATTTCCTTTTCCCTGCTGTTGATGTCCCCTTCCTTTTGGAAACACAATTTCATTCCTGGAGGGCTGCTTTAGTGGCCTCCTACAGATTTTCTTAAGTTGTTTCATTGGCATCAGTGTCTTTTACATAAGTATTTTTTTTGTCATTTGTTCTTTGATTCACTTTTCTGTGAGGTTTCATTGATAAGTCTCCATTCACATCTTTGTATTTTGTTTGTGCTTGCTGACCTCAGGATTTTTAAATTGTGTTTTACCTAAAAAAGATTTTGGGCTGAGAACCGAAATGGCAGAATAAGCAGTAAAACCCTGTAGCTCTCTCATATTCACCTCCAAACAAGCCTGAAATAGCATCACAGAAAAAATCCTAGAGTACTGGAGAGAGGGGAAAGATGGGGCAGAGTGGTCTTCCAGTCCAGGAGACTTGGAGAATTGACAAGAAAGGTCCATTGCTCTTGAATAAAAGGTGAGGTAATTCCAGGATAGGAGGCATCTGAGCAAAGCAGCAGCAAACCCCACTTCACCAAACCTGTGGGAGATCCTGAGCCCAATGAGGTGAAGCAGTCAAATACCAGCACCAGGACCCCCCAAACCAAAGATGTGCCTAAGCAGATTTCAGCTCCAAGAACTAACACATGTTTCAGCACAACCCCAGGCAGGCAGGTGTCCTCCGGCTGCAAGACCTCCATGTACATTCCCTCAGCCCAGGTCAGATGGGCTCATTCACAGTCCAGACATCCATAGGTTTCAGTGTATCCCCAGGGAAACACAGAAAAACCCCATCATTTCTCAACACACGCTAGACACCACTACTTGGATCCCAGCTAAGCACGAGGTGAGCTGCCATACCCCTATAGCCTCCAGCAGCACAGCCACTACCCCCCCCAAGCCCATCACCTCTACACAACACCAGACAGGAGGGGACCCCATGGACTTCAGGGCAACATCAATGCAGCAGCAGGCAAACAGCTAGGATCTTCAGCCATTGATACAAGAAACCTGGGACAGAACCTCCTTCTACTCTGTGAAGAGAGATCAAACTTAAAGGGGGAGGGGGGAGCAAAATAATAATAACAACAACAATAAAGAATCTGACAAGAGAAAATTATTATGGTGGCAAGGAAAGCCAAGAAACAAACTCAGAAGAAGAAAAAATATATCAAAACATCGATGGGCAAAACCCCCCAAGAAGGGGGAAGTGGTCTCCAGCCCAGAAAGAACTCACGGAAGATCTCAAGAAGTACTACAAGACAAGACGAATCGGTACGTTTCAAGAAGACTTGGACAAGTTATACAAAATGAGCATGACCAGGAACATCCAGTACATCCCATCAGCAATATCCTGTGATGGTCAAGTATGAGTGACTCAGCTATTCTCCAAAACTCAGTGATCCAACGCAGGTATAAAGGACCCACAAAGGAAAATGCTGTCGATTACCAGATAATGAACTGATGGACTCTGCAAGCAGATTGAAGCATATTTTTTTCGCTTTCTTTATTCTATCTTGTGCTTCTTTTCTCCTTTTGATCTATTTCTTCTTCCATAAAGGTGATAAATATCGAAATTTGTTTTACATGATAGTATGTTATAAACTGTATCAAACTGCCTAACATTTTCAGAATAAGGGAGGGGAGGGAAGAATGGGGTGGAGAAAAATGTGAAACGTAAAATCTTGTAGAAATGAATGCTAAAACTTTTCTTCATATGTAATTGTGGGAAAAATAAAATACTACTTAAAGAAAAAAAATAAGATTTGGATATTTCTTTCTTGTTTACATAAAATTGTAAATTTTAATGCCCTAATTTGTAGTCAATTTAAAAAAAATTACATATAATTCTTAGAAAAAATACACAGAGACACATATATATTAGTCAGTGGTCTCATTCAAAATATAACATAATTTTTTAATTTTAATTTCTTAAGCATTTTTTTATTCTGCGTCTTTCTTTTTTTATATTTTGTTTTAATTTGTCCAACTCATATTAAGTAAAATTAAATTCCTCTAGACTTTTCTGTACTGCTATTGATATTTACAAACAATTCAGTCATTTTTTCTTTCACGACTTTAGGCAATATAACATTTGGGGATATTATTTCAATGTTGATATAGATTTGTAGTCTATGGTTCCTTTTAACATAATAATTAGAATATATTATATATTTCTCTCTTTCCCATGCTTCCCCTCTCCCCTTTTATGAGTTATCTTGTTTGCAGTTTAGAGCCTCAGAATAATTTAATTCCCATGTTGTTGGGTTGTAAAATATGCTTTTCGTGGTCACACATATAGAATTTCTTATAGGATTTTCTACATTATTTGGATATTTTTTCATGCATCTTCTCTTCAAGTTATAATATTTATTTCCATTGATTCATCTGCTTTTGCTCTAGACCTGTAACTTTTTTCTTCTTGAAATCTTTATTATTGTGGTGACAAGGAAAGTCAAGAGACAAACTCAGAAGTGGTTTGCTCTGTTTACCTCAGTTTTCTCAGCTGCAAAATGTTCACAATTGTACCTGAGGCTGGGGCTGCTGGGAGGGTCAGGTGACATGATATATAGGATCAGCAACTGCCAAATGATATGAATTTTGTGTTACTTTCTTGTAGTCTTCTTTTAATATTGAGTCCTTATATAGCCAATACAATACTTATAGCAACTGTTATAAATATGTATGCATATTTGCAGGATAAATTGGAAATTATAAATAACTCTCTTCCTCAAAGGCAAGACTAAAATATTTATTCAGATACCAGGAAGTCAACTCTGCAATGATAACAAAGAAGTTTGTATACATCACCAATCCAGGGAGTGCCACCATCGCCAAGCCTTTTCTCTGTTAGGCCTCCGCACAAACAAATGTGCCTAGGAAAATTCCTCTTTGACTCATCCTAGCTACTCTGTCTCACCTTTGCCCCCTCTCTCTTCCTGCTCCCTCCATTTGGCAGCTCCTCTCACCCTGGGTTTCATGTGTGACTTAGATTCTTTCACAGTAGTCAGCTGTGCCCAAGCTCAAAGCAGGTCACATAGGCCTATTAATGGGCAGGGAAGATCACACGATTTCATTACTATTACAGCCCTCCTCCTTTGAAACCTAGGAGGTCCTTTTCAAAAGTGACTTCTTCACCAGTCTCGGCTCTTGTCGCAGGTAATTTCCAGGTGACAGCAGATGTCTGCTGGATTCTAGTCCCTTTTCCTTCGGCCTCACTTCAGCCACTCATGTACTCCCATGCCTCTTTTCCCTCCATCATTTATGCTTCTATTTGTTTAAGTCTGCATTTAACTCTTTATGTGTAGAGGTTTAGGGTGGGGTTGGTATAACAGACAGAAACTATAGTGTTGGATTTCACTACTTTAGGGCCTCTGCAGGCAGAGGGAAGCCCATTGTCTCTTACATCCTCACCTCCCGTCATGCAGCTGAATATTGGATGGTCTCTCCTTCTTTCAGTGGAATGACTGGAAATGGGGAAAGCAGCATTCTGACCATGTCACAACAATGTAATGAAGTTGACTGGCTCCCTATTTGTTCAAGGGTAGGCTATAATGTCCAGTTTGCCTTGTAAAGCTTTTCTCCCTGCTGTCTTTCTGCATCTTCAGTATTCTAGAAGTCCCCTCCCTTGTGTACTCCGCAATCTAGAAGATGCCCCCCCATTTATTCCTCCTCTCACAAGGGGGAGCATTCTATATGCTTGGTCATTTTCATTCCTTTCCCCTCATGCTTGGAATTCTCTCCTGCTCATCTTCTCATCTTGCCTAGATGCTCGTTACTCGCCGAGACTCTTTAAAGTTTAAGAAAACTATTGTTTTCTCACTGAACCCTCACAACACTAAAACTTGGGCAATTCAGGTAATATTTTTCCATGTAATCAATGAGGGAACAGTCTGAGATAGGTTCACAAAAAATGACTGGTCACACAGCTTGCAAGCATCTTGGGTGGAATTCAAAACACAGTCATCAACAAAGATTTATTACATACTAACTATGTGCCAGATACTACATCAGGTTCTGAGCTGACCTCAATCAGGCTCTTCCAAATGGGGCTGAAAACAGGCTGTGACCCTCTGACATATAAAGCAGACTGGCCAGCCGATCGTCCCTTTGGGTCCCTATGACACTTTCAGGCCTGTTTATATGGACATCTGTGTCCCTAAAAAAACACTGATTGGAGTTTTCATAGACACCGAAGAATGTCCAGAAAAAGCAACTCTCTGGCTTTTGGTACTTCAAGCTCTATAAAGCTGCCACTCACTGTACTTACCGCTTTTCAGTGTACCTGCTTATCTCTTTCTGGGATGGAGTTACTACAGAAAAGATGAAATAGGGTCGTAAAATCAATGTTTGTCCAGACTTGCCCATTAGGGTTTGAGTAATATAATACAGTGTCTCCAACAAGATGGGGAGAGCACAGGAAGTCTCTGCTGATGAAGGGAAATTGTGGGGTAGAAATGTTGCCTGCCTGGGTCCTCCTCATATTAGTGCTCACCAACAGGGGATGACAGTTTCAGGGACCAAGCCCTGCCTTCCTGATGCTGGAATATTGCCTTCTCCACTGTCTCCAACATAAAGTGTCTGATTTGGGAGGAACATATATTGTCTGGTTTTCTAATGTATCCATCTGTTATGAGAGACTTATGCATACAACTCTTCAATAGCCACTGAACTGGTGACAGGAGATATTGTAGTAAGTAGCAATTCTACCAAATTTTCCAGTTGACTGAGCTCTAGGCTTCATGGCCAGCATGTAAGAGAGCCTTGAGGCAAGGGGAAAAGAAGATATTTATCTATCCAGGTGCATAAGTAGTGCCCATGGGTCTGACCAAGTTCTGTGCTCTGGAAGCACAGAACTGGAAAATCAGAAGCTCTCCATTTTGGTGTCTGAACAGAGCAAATAACTGTGATGTCTCCCATTTCTTAGAGTTGTTTGTAATTCCTAACAATACCCACAAGAGACATACATGAAAAAAAAATCAGATTGGGACCATTTAAAGAACAGCAAGAGGTAGAAACAGGACTTCTGTGGGGCTCCAGCTTCCACCTCTTCCAATTCATGTGACTCTGAACAAACTCTGGAGCTACAGAACCCACAAAATGACAAAAAGAATCTAAACTCTCACTGAGGACAACCTGGCAGGCCAGCAGGAATTGGCCAGTGCAGCGCTCTGGCAGCCCAGCCCAGCCTTGCAGGAGCCCAAGGTTTTAGTCTCAGGGCTGCCACAACCAGCCACTGGCTGGAAGGACTTCAGATCAACAGCAGCTGTGGTGGTTTCCAGAATTATCAACACATAGATGCTAAGGAAAAATTGAGAGGTCAGTGCAGTTTGGACTTTGGTTTCCAGCAGTTCAGGAGTGCATTCTGGCCTTTATCCCCTGCAGGGAGAAGCTGCTGAGGTGCTAGGGCCATACAGCTCCTGTACATGGCAGCTTCACCTCCTGGCTTACAGATTGTAGGTGGACCAAGTAACCAATGTGAGGATTAATTGTTCTTGTTTTAGCCTGCTTGGATATGGATTGCAATCTAGGGTGGAGGTCCTGGGGTGCATGACCAGGTGCCAGAGAATGTGGAGGCTTCAAAGAAGGCACACGACCAACAGCTTTGGAAGCTGAGAAAGCCCCAGCAATAGGGACAAAACTCTCCTGTCTGGTAATAGAGTCCTAGTGTGGCAAAAAGCTCAAAAGTCAAGTAATTGAGTGGCAACATGAGCAAGCAAAGGAAGCAAAGCAATTCAAATTTACACTCTTATTTTGGGGACAAAAAGGATCAAAGAATGGAACAAGAGGAAGGTACCTAAGTCAAAACTCCTGCACCAAAAGCTTTCAAGAAAAATACAAGCTGGGGGCGGAGCCAAGATGGCAGAGTAGAAGCACGACCCTCCCTCGGCTCCTGCTTCCACCCTCCCCAATCCATGTAAAAAGGGGACTCTAAACAAACTTTGGAGATGCAGAACCCACAAAATGACACAGAGAAGCTAACCTCCCGCTGAGAACAGCCTGGCAGGCCATCAGGAATCGGCCAGCGCAACGCTCTGGCAGCCGAGCCCAGCACCACACCGAGGCTTTAGCCCCAGGGCAGGCCTGACCAGCCACCTGCCAGAGGGACTCCAGATCAGCAGCAGCTGTGGCCATTTCCAGATTTATCAATACATAGATGTGAAGGACAAGGTGAGAGGCCAGTGCAGTCTGGACTTTGGGACCCAGTAAGTGGGAGTGCATGGCTTTCATCCCCGGGGCGAGAAACCGCTGAGACACCAGCACAGCCTGCCAACGCCACGTGGCGTCTTCAGCTCCTGGCCTGCAGAGTGTAGGGGGACCAAGCACCAGTCTGAAGGGTCATCTCTCTTGCTTTAACCTGCTTGGATCTGGATTGCAGTCTAGGGTGGAGGTCCTGGGGTGTGTGTCCAGCTTGCCAGAGCATGTGGAGACCTCAGAGAGGGCACCCATCTAATACCTCCGGCAGCTGAGAAAACCCCAGCGTTTGGGACGAAAACTCCCCTGTCTGGTGGCAGTGTCCTACTGTGGCAAAAAGCCCAAAAGTCAAATCATTGAGTGGCAAAATGAGCAGGCAAATGAAACAAAACAGACCGAAGATTCCAACATTACACTCCTATTTTGGGGATAAGAAGGAGCAAGGCATGGAACAGGAGGAAATCAGTGAAGTCAGAACTCCTACACCAAAAGCTTCAAAGGAAAATAAAAGCTGGTTACAAGCCATAAAGGACCTTAAGAAGCAGATAAGAGAAGTGGAGGAAAAATTGAGAAGAGAAATGAGAACAATGCAAGAAAATTATGAAATGAGAGTCAACAGCCTGACTGAAGAAAATAATACCTTAAAAAACAGACTGACTCAAATGGCAAAGGAGGCTCAAAAAGGCAATGAGGAGAAGGATGCCTTAAAAAGTCGAATTTTCCAGATGGAAAAAGAATCTCAAAAGCTCACTGAGGAGAATCATTGCTTCAGAATTAGATTGGAGCAAATGGAAGCTAATGACTTTATGAGAAATCAAGATGCTGTTAAACAGATCCAAACAAATGAAAG
>NW_027185850.1:2550619-2557275 GCF_028583685.1 Petaurus breviceps papuanus | reverse complement strand
GAAAGCATCCTCCAGGAAGTTCTCAAAGAAAACTGCCCTGATGTTTTGGAACGAGAGGGCAAAATAGAGGTTGAAAGAATCCACCGATCACCTCCTGAAAAAGATGTCAAAAAGAAAACTCCTAGGAATATTATAGCCAGGTTCCAGAATTCCCAGATTAAGGAGAGAATATTACAAGCAGCCAGGAAGAAACAATTTGAATATTGTGGAAACACAATTAGGATAACCCAAGATCTGGTAGCTTCTACACTGAGGGATCGAAGGGCCTGGAATGTGATATTCCGGAGGTCAAGGGAGCTGGGATTAAAACCAAGAGTCACCTACCCAGCAAAATTGAGTATCATGTTTCAAGGGAAAATATAGTCATTCAGTGGAATACAGGACTTTCAAGCATTCTTGCTGAAAAAACCAGAGTTGAATAGAAAATTTGACATTCAGATACAAGAAGCAAGAGAAACATGAGAAGGTAAACAGGGAAAAGAAATCATAAGGAACTTATCAAAGTTGAAGAATTTTTTTTAAAGCAATTGGGGTTGAGTGGCTTGCTCGGGGTTGCATGGCCAGTTGTTTTTTCTGGGTGTGGTGCTGAGTGTCCGGATTTGATCTGGGTAGTCCCGGCACTGGGGCCGGTGCTCTTGCTCGCTGAGCCACCTGGCCAAAGTTGAACTATTAACATTCCTACATGGAAAAACAATCATTGTAACTTATGAAACTTTTCTCAGTAGTTGAAGGGATTAGAAATATATATATATATATATGTCTTTATATGAGGGTATGCGGGCATATGAATACATATGTGTATGTGTGTATATACGTTTACAGGTATACATAGATAGAGGGCACGGGACCAATTTAACAGGAAGGCATGATACTTAAAAGGTGAAATTAAGAGGTGAGAGGAATATAATGAGAGGAGATGGGGAGAGACAGAGTGGGGCAAACTATCTCATACAGAAAAGGCAAGGGACAATGGTTACAATGGAGGGGAAGAATAGAAAGGCAAAAGGGAATGGGTCAACCTTATTCCTATTGAATCTGGCTTGAGGAGGGAGTGAAATACACACTAAATAGGGGATCTCACCCTCCAGGAGAATAGGGGGGGAAGGGGATGTGAGGGGGGATGATGGAAGGGAGGGCAGGCTGGGGGGGAGGGAAGTTGGAAGCACCCACTTGTGAAAAGGGACAGGATCAAAATAGAGTATAGAACAAGTGGGAGGTGGGATAGGAGGGAGGGAAATATAGTCAGTCTTTTACAATACATCTACTATGTTATTGTTTTGCATTAGCCACACATGTACAACCTATACTGAACTGCTTGTCTCCCCAGTGGGGGTGGGTGGCAGGGGGGGAAGGGAATGAATCTGGAATTGAAAGTTTTAAAAATCAAATATTCAAATATATATATATATATAATAAGAAAAAAAAATAAGAAAAATACAAGCTGGCAATAATTCATAGAGGACCTTAAGAAGGATTTTGAAAACCAAATAAGAGAAGTGGAGGAAAAATTGGGAAGAAAAATGAAAACAATGCAAGAAAATTTTGGAAGGAGATGCAACAACCTGAATGAAGAAAATAACACCTCAAAAATAGACTAACTCGATTGGCAAAAGAGGCTCAAAAAGCCAATGTGGAGAAGAATGCCTTAAAAAGCAAAAGTTGCCAGATGGAAAAAGAATCTCAAAAGCTCACTGAGGAGAATCATTGCTTCAGAATTAGATAGGAGCAAATGGAAGCTAGTGACTTTATGATAAATCAAGATGCTGTTAAACAGATCCAAACAAATGAAAAAAAAATAGAAGGCAATGTGAAATATCTCATTGGAAAAACATCACTGACCTGTAAAATAGATCCAGGACTGATAAAATAAAGATTGTTGGACTACCTGAAAGAAATGATCAAAAAAAGAACCTAAAAATCATTCTTCAAGAAATTCTCAAGGAAAAATGCCCTGGTGTTTTAGAACACGATGGCAAAATACAGGTTGAAAGGATCTACCAGTCACCTCTTGAAAAAGATCACAAAAAGAAAACTCCTAGGAATATTATAGTCAGGTTCTGGAATTCCCAGATCAAGGAGAAAATATTACAAGCAGGCAGGAAGAAACAATTTGAACTTTGTGGGAACACAATCAGGATAACACAGGACCTGGAAATTTTTACACTGAAGGATTGAAGGGGTAGAATTATGATATTCCAGAGGTTAAAGGAACTGGGATTCAAACCAAGAATCACCTACCCAGCAAAACTGAATATCATGTTTGAGGGGAACATAGGGTCATTCAATGGAATAGAGGACTTTCAAGCATTTTTGAAAACAAAAGCAGAGTTGAATAGAAAATTTGACATTCAGATACAAGAAGCAAGAGAAGCATGAGAAGGTAAACAGGGAAAAGGAATCATAAGGAACTTATCAAAGTTGAACTATTAACATTCCTACATGGAAAAACTACAATTGTACCTTATGGAACTTTTCTCAGCATGAGAATAGTTGAAGGGAATAGAAATGTGTACATATATATGTATGTATGTATATGGGTGTTTATGTATACATACACATATATGTGTCTATATAGGAAAATATATGGGTATATGAATGCATATGTCAATGTGTATATATGTGTACAGGTATATATAGATAGAGGGCACAAGACCAATTTAACAGGAAGGGATGATACTTAAAAGGTGAATTTAACAGGTGAGAGAGGAAAAGAAATGAAAGGAGATGGGGAGAGACAGAATGGGGTAAACTACGTCATATAGAGGTGGCAAGGGAAAATGGTTACAATGGAGGGGAAAAACAGGAAGGGAAAAGGGAATGGGTCAACCTTATTCTCATTGAATTTGGCTTAGGGAGGGAATGACATACACACTCAATAGGGTATCTCAAGCTACAGGAGAGTGGGGGGAGGGGATGAGATGGGGAATGATGGGAGGGAGGGTATGCTGGAGCGGAGGGAAGTTGGAAGCACTCACTTTTGAAAAGGGACACGATCAAAGTAGAGAATAGAACAAGTGGGAGGTGGGATAGGAGGGAGGGAAATATATCCTGTCTTTTACAATATATCTACTATGGAAATATTTTGCATAGCTACACATGTACAAACTATATTGAATTGCTTATCTTCCCAGTAAGAGTGGCTGAAAAGGGAGGAAGGGAATGAATCTGAAATTCAAAGTTTTAAAAGATGTTTGAAAAACATATATACATATATACATGCATATATATATATATATACATATACATACATACATACTACTATTAATATTATTTTACATGTAACTGGGAAATAATATATACAGGCACTGAGTCATAGAGATCCACCATGCCAAACTGGAAAGTTAGAGGGGGTATGGGAGAGGATTTGGGAGAGAGCAGATTGGAGGAAAGGGTATCCAATGGGATTGCCATTTTGGGGTGGTAGGTTGGGGAAAAACAGGGAGAAAATTTGTAACTCAAAATCTTGCAGAAATGAATGATGTAAACTAGAAGTTAATAAAGTATTTGATAAGATGAAAAAAAATAAAACAAATAAAAAGAATGGCAAGAGTTTAGGGAATGTCTCCAGGGCCAACTTGGAAATTTGCCTGGCGATACCAAGTTGTTTTGGACATCTGACCCCTCCACCCCCAACTAAGCACAAAACAACTGTTCCCAGATGAAATGGTCATCAGCCCTCCCCTAGCTGGCCAAACAGAAGTTTCCCAGGGAAGGGTGAGAGGATTGCCCCTAGTGATGAACAGGTGCATCATTATGCAACTGCCAGACATCTGACCACCCAGCAGCCATATCTATGAGATATCATTGTTCCCCTGGAAAGGAGATGGCTTCCTTTTTCCAATGGTTTATTGAATCTTTTCTCTGGGAAGATTTACTTGATGAAAACAAAATAGACTGTTTTGGACACAGCCCTGACTAATCCTCTCTGGTCCTTACTTATCTTCAAGGCTCTTGCCTTTTCAGAGAGTGCAATACACCTTGGAGAAATACCTCAGGTTTCCCTCTACCATCAGACTTATTTTTCCTTTGGGATGGTTTAGGGAATGCCTTCCTAGAAATGGCTGGAGGGATTAAGGGTGTGTGTGTGGGGGGGGAGGGTCACTGTCATTCTTTAATGACAGTGTATTTACCTGGAAGAAAGGAGATCCCTTAGTTTTCTTGGTAGTGATTCTGAGTCACTGCATCAGGGAAGGGAGAGTTCTTATTTAGCTGCTGTAGAAGAATGGGGGAGCCTTTCAGAGGTCTCCAAGAGGAGAAAGATTTTATCCTATTCCTGTAAGATAGCTTTCCTGGAGTGTTTGGCAGGTAGGACAGGTAATGTTGAGTGGGTAGTGAGAGCCTCAGGATCCCGAAATAGATTGTGTGTTTAAAGGCCCCAATGTTCTTGGAGCTTGTCCTTCTCACCATTACCACCTCACCCACTAGGTCCTAATGATTTGGTGAAGATGAGGAGCCATGGCTGAGTGCCCTGAGTGCCCTCATCTGTGCCACGGCTCTGATGGGCTCAGGAAGGCTCCAGGCAGTCCTTGCCATTGCGCGTCAGGATACCCTGCAGGAAGTCAAAGGTGAGACATGACCCATCACATCTAGCAGACTGCTAAGTCCAATTTAAGGAGGGAAATTGGATTTTTTATCCTCTCTGGGTTCCATTCCAGAGTGTCTGATTTTTATCCAACCCCAGCAGCAGCAGACCCCTGCAGTCCTCTCTGTTCCTGGGCTCCTTCCACAGTGAGTACTCTGCCTTTGTGGTCCCCTACGCATGTTGGCCAGTCCTCCTCTAAGTTGCATTTAGCAAAAAAAACAAACTCAGGCCAGTTGTCTCTATTCTCACATTAACATCTGGACTTGTTTTCCCCTCTCCCAATACTGCTGTCTTCTTTTCAATTCCTCTTCGAGTTCCTTCTCTGTGTTCTCTTTGCCCATTAGAATGTGAGTTTCTTGAGGAAAAGGGCTCTCCTTTTGCTCTGGTTACCTCAGTGTTCTGACTTCAAAAATGGGCATAATTGTACCTGAGGCGGGGGTGCTGGGAAGGTCAGAGGTCACAATATGTACTATCAGTGACTGGTACATAATAGGCACCTTGTGTTAGTTATCACTGTTTTCATTATTATTAATCTATGTGAAAAAGAGACAAAGACAGAGACAGAAATAGAGACAGAGAGAGAAAGAGAGAGATCGAAAGACAGAGAGACACAAAGAAAGCGAGACAGAGACAGAAAGAGACAGAGACATAGAGACAGAGAGACAGAGATAGAAAGAGAGACAGAGAGAAAGTAAGAAGACTGGGTGCTCCTTGGAGTCAAGGACAGGTTTATTGTTGACTTTGGATTCCCAGTGCCTGGCACATAGAAGGTCCTTAATAAACACTTGTTGAATAAAATATTAAATTGATCCCTACCTATTCCACCAGTTAGACTTGACCCATATCTTTCCCCAAATCCATCACTGGGGGCACAACTTGTGTGCTGGGTCCTTTCTTTATTCTCCTTGACATTGTTGAGAAGGTAATATAGCATGTGGCTGTCCATAATATTAGGCAGAACTTAGATTTGATGGGTTTGAAGAACGTGGAAATTTCAAAGAGCCAAATTTATACCTCACATATAGGGGAATAAGCTGTTATAAATGCACTGTCCCAAATGGCAGGAGTTTCCTTAGAAATTCGTAGGATTCCCTTTCTTGGAGGTCTTCAGGCAGAAGCAGAATGACTGTCAAGTATGTTATAATGATTTCTTTAGAGTAGGAATTAGACTAAGCCTCTAAGATCTGTTGTCATTCTCAAATTCTATGATTCTGTGATTGCCTCTTGTTTTTGCTATATAATCAATGCAGCTTTTCATCTGATCCTATATTTTTTTCTGTTATCCTCCATGCTATTTGTCTTGCATGATTCCTTATTAAATACTGTGCCAGTCTAATTAAGGTGGCTATCTGCCTCCCAATTGCCCTTGGAGAGACTCATAATTTCACTTCTTTGAAAGCTTGACACCCAATCATGAAGGTACAATATGGTACAGTGAATAGAGTATTGAGTGTGGTGCCTACTAGCATGTGACCATGAGCAAGTCCGTTAAAATCTGTTTGCCTCATTTTCCTCATCTGTAAAATGGGTGTAATAGTAGTATGTACATGCCTGGGTGGTTATGTGGATAAAAGGAACTAAAATTTATAAAGCATTATGTAAATGCTAGCTATTATTATAGAATTATACTAGAAATATTTGTATATAAGAAAAAATCAATGACAAGCTTTTTGGCATAAAAAATGTGAAATTTCTCCAAGGATATGTACCCTATTACCTGTTTCCTGATCAATTATAGGTCTAAATGTGTGTGTCTGTGTAAATACATAGAAATAGAATAGATAGAGTTTTGTTGTTCTTCATCCATGTCTGACTCTTTTTACCCCATTTGAGGTATTCTTGGCAGAGATGACAGAGTAGTTTGGCACTTTCTTTTCTATCTCATTTTACCAATGAGGAAACTAAGGCAAAAAGTTAAATGACTTGCCCAGGGTCACATTGCTAATAAGTGTATGAAGTCAAATTTGAACTGAAATCCTCCTGACTTCAGGCGCAGCACTCCATCTACTTCATCATCTACCTGCTATGGAGAGAGAGAGAGAGAGAGAGAGAGAGAGAGAGAGAGAGAGAGAGA
>NW_027185850.1:2539268-2550519 GCF_028583685.1 Petaurus breviceps papuanus | reverse complement strand
ATTCATCCAACTACAAGTTGTGGACAGGAAAACAAGTGTTTCTCATAAATTTTTCAACTTTTAAAACAATTATGCTAATAAGTGCCATGGTTCCTACTGAACCCAGAACTTGTTTTTTCAGTATAATAGTCAGCCAGCATATATTATATTTACTAGTTGTTAGGCATTGTGCTGACAGTCTCAGACCTCAGGGCAAATAATTTGATTCCACTTATTGCCTTGTCCATGTTAGTGAAAATATGTTCCTTTGGCTTTGCTCAAGACATTCCATCTCCTACCCTTGGGCCTCTGAACAGGCCTCCTGCCAGGTGAAGGATTTCTTTACCTCGCCTCTGCCTCTGGAAAAATCTGGTTTCCTTCAAGGCTCATCTCAAGGAATACCTGCTATTGAGGCTTTTCTATCAGTCAATTAATGTTGTTCCCCATCTTTCCTAAATAAACTATTTACTTTGTGCACCTCCCCCCAACACACACACACTTTCTATGTGTCATCTTGGTACCTCCCACCCTTACCCCTTCCCATGTAGAATATGCACCATGAGGACAGAGAGAAGTTATGTTTGAGTTTTGTCTACTCAGTGTCTAGTCCATAGTAAGCACTTAGTAAACACTTATGGAGTCACACTGTTTAACTGAAAGGAGATGTCACAGATCTGACCTTTTGTAGCAGAGGAATCATGAATAGAAGAGCAAAAAGTATGAGGATTTTCTGAGAGGAACATAGGAAAGGATGGAGATAAGTTGTCTGTTGAATCAATGAATTTGTTAATAAAAATTGTGCATGTGTATGAGAAAGGGACAGAGAGAGAGACAGAGAGAGGGGACACAGAGACAGAGATGATAGAGAGAGAGACAGAGACAGAGAGAGATACAGAGACAGAGAGGGAGAGGGGGTAGGGAGGGAGAGGAGAATAATGTGGTTATTGTTAGCAGTGCCCAGATACCAAAGCCAGCTCTAATTGAGAGTAGGCTTCTGCTCCTTCATGGACTTAAATGAAACATTTTGTTAATGTACAATTTCATTGATTCTTTCTAATTTTGCTCAGGGAATAAGCAAATCAGATGTGGGCAAACTCTTTTTTTTCACAATTAGAGAATAGCTTTCTACTAACAAGAAAAATGATCATTTGTAATATTCATGGAATCTTGTTAATATGAATTCCACTGAATGAAGACTTGAAGCAAGATTTATTAAAAATTCAAATGTTCTGACATCTCAGGCAAAGGTTGGTCATTGATAGGATGATGGGGAAAATATGGCTCAATCTTTTTTCAACTTTGGAAATCATTACTTATGC
The DNA here is from genome assembly GCF_028583685.1 of Petaurus breviceps papuanus. Lineage (NCBI taxonomy): Eukaryota > Metazoa > Chordata > Mammalia > Diprotodontia > Petauridae > Petaurus > Petaurus breviceps. The sequence goes on along the minus strand of NW_027185850.1, from coordinate 2,549,221 downwards.
AACATTTGGGAGAAAAATGGGTATCCAAGTGGGTTCTTAGATTTAATAAAGATTTGAAAAATGGTCTGCTAAGAAGCTTGAAGCTTTCTTTGGCAATAAGAATTATCTTTTGAAAACCTGGCAATATAAAAGAATGTTGCCCAGTCTTGCAATTGAAAACTTTATTATTACTCTGTAAGTGGAAGTAACCAAAATGATCATTTTTGCTTTAAATATTTAAATGATTAATCAGGAAAAAATCTCAGCCCATTTCTAGAGTTTGTTGATTTCATCACCCTCCATAAAGGCTGAGAAGAGTCAGCACCCTCACATTGAGTTACTTGATTGAATTCAGACATTCCTAGTCTAGTAAACAACTAATTCTTCCACCACCATTGGTGGCTAGTTGAGGTGGCTGTTCTTGCCTATTCAGCATCTCTTGTAATTGTAAACAGCTCCATAAATCTTTCCTGGCTTCTAGGGACATAAAGAGTCCTGTGATAAAGGAGCTGGCTTGGTGATTTAACAAGCTGAAGGCTAGCTTTTGGAGTTGATGCATCCTAAGGACCTACTGTCTTATTCCTGGCACAGTAGATCAGATTCTGATTCCCAGCCAAGGTAATTAGCACACTTTAGGATCTCAATACACAAAGCATGATGGACAGACCTTACTATAGATGTACTATGGAGATTCTATAACTGGAAGAAAAAAGAATCAAAGGGACAGCTTTAGTACACGCTGAGACCTTTAAAGTAAAGCATGTCCTTATGTACAGTTTCGCTTTAGGGAGGGACATAGTTTGCTAATTCAGAAAGTACTGAAACAATGCCTTCTTTACCTGGTTCTTGAATTTTTTTTGAAGAATTGGTACAGAGGAAGTTAGAGAGAAACACACACACACACACACACACACACACACACTCCACAAAAGACTACTGTTTAAGCCAAAAATCCAGATTCCCTAGAGACTAGGTCTCAAAAAAGGCAACTTTAAAAGGCTTTACCACTGGCAACACAGCTGTCCTGCACAAGAAACTTATCTTCAAATGCTGAACTGTTGAGGTATTCTAAAAGAAGTTTCACGGCAGGTGGATTCTCCCAACTTACTCTGCCTGGCTTTTCCATAAGTAGATATTGGTGATGCTGTAGGGGAGGAGAAAGTTCCCAGAATTCTTTAGGGAGTTGGAGCTGTGATAAACATCCCATTTCATGTGAGAGAGGGAAAGCTCAGGAGAGTGCAATCCAATACTTTACTAGTTGGATCCTGCCCTAACAGAATTGTGGACAGATAAATCAAAGGAGGTTGTGTCACACATCCTGAAAGTTATTGCCATTTAGTGGCAGGGGCCTGGATACAAGCTCCAAATTAATTCTAACAAGTGCTGGGACAAAATTTCCCCCCACCCTCACCCTTAAGTGATGTTTCTCTTGCTTGCAGACATTTTCACTTAGACCTTCACTATTACTCCAAAAAATATTGACAGATGCCCTTAATGCATGTCGTATCGATGACAGATGTAGAGTGAGCTGTACTTTTTGAGGCATGTCCATATGCAGGTACCTGACATGGGATGACAGGTATATACAGAATGAAAGGTAACATTTACAGAGCATTTTCAAGTTTCTAAAGTGATTCACATACAGATTCACACACATTAGATTGGGTTCCCACAACAATCCAGGGAGTTCGGAATTAGGTTTATGTATCTTCCATTTTTTTTAAGCAATTGGGGTTAAGTAACTTGCTTAAGGTTACATGGCCAGGTGTTTCTGGGTGGGTGATAATTTTCTGAGCCCAGATACGATCCCCAGGTCATCCCGACTTTGGGGCCAGTGCTCTTACTCTCTGTGCTACCTGGCTGCCCCTCTTCCAATTTTCAAATGAGGATAATAAGACCTGGTGGTTCATTGAAATGTCCAATATCATAAAGGTAATAAGTTGTAAAGGTAGGGTTTGAACCCAGCTCCAAATTAAAACTTCTTTTATATGACCCTAATGAGGTATGGGCTCTGTGAGCCCCCTTGAGCTCTCCTTGAGTCCTTGAGGTACAGGCTCTGGGAACCCCCATTGAATTCTGATTAAATTGTCCTATTTGATGAGGCATTTGCATGAGGCCATAAGCCTTATATTGTGGCTGGGCCCAAACCTCTGTTACTAGCCTTCCCACCCTTGAGACTATCAAAATACCAATCCACTCTTGAACTGGCCTGGCCCACCATAGTCAGTAGTCTCAAGGTAAGCTCCAGCAACTTCCCACCCTTAATCACTCATTGACCTCATCTGACTTCTCCTGAAGACCCTCCCCAAAGTCCTCTTCTGTTGTGGTGTGAGAGTGCCATATAATTTTCCAATACAAGCCTTACAGAAACCTAGGCTCCTTAAGAGTCTACCCAATATGGTGAACTTCTTTTAATACTCTGCTTTTCTTTGACTGAGCCAAATTCATTGGGGAGAACCCAGCTTGCTGGCGTTTTGGGGTCTCTAGCACCTTTAACCCAAACCTCATCATTTTATGCCCAACCTCTTCAACAGCACATTTACGTGTGCTCTGTCATAGGAGCTCTTTGGGAATAGGGAACAGCCGTTTTCTTTGTATCCTCACTGCCCACTCTTCCTCATAGCAAACATTTCATAGATGGTTCATTGAATTCAATGGGTTTCAATGTGTGGTGTTTAAACGAGACTTTTTTTTTTTTTTTTTTTTTTTTTTTTTTTTTTTTAAACGATTTTTTTTTTTTTTTTTTTTTTTTTTTTTTTTTAGCAATCAGGGTTAAGTAACTTGCTCAAGGTTACACGGCCAGAAATGGGACTGGGTGTGGTGTTGAGTGAGCCACCGGGCCGCCCCTAAGCAATTGGGGTTAAGTAACTTGCTCAAGGTTACACGGCCAGGTGTTTCTGGGTGGGTGCTAAGTGTCTGAGCCCGGGATTCGATCTCCAGGTCTTTTCAACACTGGAGCCGGTGCTCTTACTCACTGTGCTACCTGGCCGCCCCGAGACTTTTCTTTCACTGCTCCCCACCCCATCATCTGTCATCTGTCAAGGAAACATAGGCTACCTGTCCCATATTATTGGTTTTCCAGAGTAAGATTAGGTTATGAGAGATTTAGAGCTGACTTGGGCTTAAGAAGCACTGACTCAAAGCTCCCCATCTGACCAAGTAGAAGAGGCAAGAAAGGCTTGCTGGACTTGTGGTTCCCTCTCCACGCTTCTCTTAGGAAAGGCATGAGGCTCATTGGTAGGGAAGGGAGAACAGAGGGCTCCCATGTGCCAGGCACCGTGCTAAGGATTTTTAAAATATCTCATTTGATCCTCATGAGGGCCATGAGATGTAGCTGCTTATAACCCCCATTTTAGAGTTGAAAGAACCTGAAGGTAAAGCGTTTGCCCATGGCCACACAGCTAGTGAGTGTCAGAGGCCAGATTGCAACCCATGGCTCTGACTCCAGGCTTAGTCCTCTCCCCACTGCACCACCTGGATGACTCCATGCATATAGAAAGTGAGGAAGAAACATTTTCAGTTGTTAAATCAAATTATTTCTATGTGTGTGTGTATATACAGACCTACATCTATTTTTCTCTCTCATATTTCCAAGGAAATCCCAAGTAGTCCCATTGTAAAAACAATTTTGAAGTAATGATCTTTATAATGTGTGTATACATATGATATATATCTGTATATGTGTACTCCACATACACATTTTTTTTTCTCATTTGACATTTAATGAAAAATAAAAGCTGAGACCTACACCATTCCAGGAACAGATAATTTGATTCTTTGCTGTGTGTGTGTGTGTGTGTTTTGGAGGTGGAAGGTAGGGTAATTGGGGTTAAGTGACTTGTCCAAGGTCACACAGCTATTTTTGTGTGTGTATGTGTGTGTGTGTTAAGTGTCTGAGGTCCTATTTGAACCTAGGTTCTCCTGATTCAAGGGCTGGTGTTCTATTCACTGCTCCACCTAGATGTCCCAGTGCAATTGTTTGGTCATCAAATTCCTTAATCTGTTTATTTTAAAGGATCATAGAATCAGAGTTAATAGGAGCCTGAGGCATTATCTAATGCAAGTCCTTCACTTTACCAGGGAAAAGAATTACTGAAGGAGAGCAGAAAACTAAGTCATCAATTGTCATAGATTTATGGAGCACCAGGAATGGACTTGGAACCAACATGCTCTCTATTTAATTTGCTGGTCTTCCCTCTCTTCCCCAAAGGGAAATAAAATCACATTCCTGAGTTCAGAGAAAGATATTTAAGGAAGAGTATTCTTAATTGAGATAGGACTCAAAGGTTGGCAGCTAGGATGGGGAAATGGCTAAGGAAAGTACAAAGAAGCAACTTTTGAAGTGATGGAGGCAGTTTAGCCTGAAGGAGAAATGATCTGAGAAGGAGAAATGATAGTTGTCTTTAAGTGTTTGAAAGGCTATTATGTGGGAGAGAGCTATTAGACTTGTCTTCATTGGTTTCCGAGAGTGGAACTAAGATCAATCAATGGAAAGGGGGAATTTACAAAGACACAAATTTAGGCTTGATGTGAAGGAGAAAAAAAGCTTCCTGACAATTAGAACTATCCCAAAGTGGTGCCTGGGAGGGAGTGTGCTCCCCTTCATCAACCATCCACCCAACCAATCAATAAGCCTTTAGTAAATACTCACTATTTGCTAGGAATTGTGGTATGAGTGAGGGATAGGGAGGAAAACATCTGGGAGATTTCAAGGAATCCCTTTTGTTCCATATGGTTGAGAGTGGATCCTGTGTAGGTACATATCAGGTCAGATGACTGATAAGGCCCCTTCAAATTCGGAAAGACCTATTGATGACAAATAAAAAATAAAAAGGGAATCTCATAGAAAAGAAAAGTTGTGTTATATTGAACCATAAAGCATACTTTATACACACTAGATGAAAGAAATTGTACATGTGTGGAGACTTCAGCATGCTTGCATTTTGCAGGAAAGATACCCTATTGCTAATAATGTATAAATCTATGTAAAGAAATCCCCAAAAGTTTAAATATAATTACTATGAATTCAGAATATTTTCCACTACAACTGAACTAGGTTTACCAATAATTAAGGAGGATGAGTGTGGGGCAGTTTTAAGGTGAGTTTTCATAATGATAGAAATAAATCCTGAAAGACATAGAGGAGGCCACAGATAGATGTTCTAAGCTCTCCAAATGTGACTTTGGAGAATCTAATATAATAGTTGGGCTTCCTGTTTGAATCTTTTTTTTTAATTTGTCAAATCTTTATTGGGTAAGTGGGGAAGGTTGGTAGAGTCCAGTATAGTCCTTCTTGGCAGCAGCCTTCCTCATGGCAGCTAGGACATTGCTGAGCCCGTCTCTCTTCCTCTTGGCTCAGATGTGAGTTCCCACCCTTTTTTTGATGAACTTAAGGGCTCGTTTATCCTTGGAGACTTTTAATAATTCCATGGCCCGCCTTTCATAAGGGGCAAATCCACACACCTCCCGGATCATATCTCTCACAAATTTTGTGTGTTTGGTCAAGCGCCCAAGGTGGCAGCAGTGTCGCGGCTTCGAAATTTTTTCATAACTTTGTGGCCTTTGTTGAGGCCCATGACCATTGGGTACCAGATAGCCATGGCTGCAGCACGTAGCTCCAATGGCAGCCACAGCAGAAGGAAGGAGAGATCGTTGAATTGCGGGATATGTAACCTACACTTCCTTGTTTAACTCTTCAAAGGTATGTAGCAGTAATCACCCCAGTGTCCCCAGGGTGGCTGTAGACACAGCTTCTTAGATATGCTTTGTTAAAGGAAAGCAACTCAAAATGGGTTAACAAGCTTACTTTAATCAGTCAAATATATATCATTTACCTAGTTCAGGGGAAAAAGGTAAGCACCCCGAACTTCAGAGTATACAGACAGAATTATCAAGACAGAAACAGACCAAGTAGACAGATTTCCAAACTGTCCAACCATGACATCCATACCAAATCAATATCTGGGTTTTTCAAAGCTGGGGGGCTCTCAACAACGGCTTCCCAGAGTCTCATCTGATCAAATCACAGAACACTTCTCAAAGTGAGCTCCAAAGCAAAGCCTCACATCAGGAATTATATAGCCTTCTCCTGGGTCAGAGAATGTAACAACCTTCTGGACCCACTACCCAATGCAAAAGTATCTACTGAAAAACAAGCCTCCCACCCCATGCTCCAGGTGCACTTTAGCCTAGGGGCAGGGAAGATCTTCCAAATTTGCATTCGCATTACAAGGTAGTATGGTAATTATAACTTAATTTCATATACACACTCTCTATCCATCTACATGCACACATATATGTATGTGTATATATAAGTATAAATATATATATGTATATATATACACACACACATATACTCCACGTGTGTATACACACACAAAAACACACACACACATTCTTTTTACTGATAGCTGTTTGCTTGGGAGGTTGTTTTGTCTTCCTCACTGGCTAACTTCAATAAGACTGAGAAATGTACCAATTCCTGGAAATGATGAGGAAGCTGCTCATTCAGAGCAGCTCAAACCCTGTAGGGCAGCGGCTGAAAGCTCTCAGCCTGAGTCCTTCTTTCCCTCAGACTCTGAGTCCTTCTTTTCCTTTGGTTTTTCATATCATGGAAGTGAGTGCTTCAGAGGTAGTGGTGGCCCAACCCCACACAGATGGCTAGTAGATGAGCCAGGCTTCAGTACCAAATCCCATGACTCTGAATCCAGACTCTTTTCCCTATCACCTGATGGAGCTTGGAAGCCTCTTCCAGCTCTTTCTTTCTGTGACTTTATTTGTTATGAACAGAAAATGTGTTTGTCAATTCTATCAATGGAATATCATATACTTCCGTTTCCTTTTTATTTTCATTTTGACACACGTTTCATATGATGAAGCCTTATTTAGACTATCTAACCAAAGAAACCATGTGAATAATAAATAGAAATATTATAGCAAGTTTTATTTGAGTTTTCATGATCTTCTTAGTATGTAAAACTCCAAGGACATTGGGGCTCATAAATTCCAGCCTACTCATTACATAAAGGTGATGATGATATTCAAGAGGATTCAAGTGACTTGTGCCATGTCATTCAGGTAGAAACAAAAACTGACATTTATACAGTGCCTAGAAATTTAGAAAATGTACTAACATTGGTGAGATTTTCATATAGAGACTCTGGCTCCAAATTTTGTGTTCTTTCCATTATACATCATTGTTCTAATCCCTTGATAATCATTAACCCATTTATAAATATTATATTATTATAATTATTAATATAATATATTATTATAAATATTATATTATAAATATTATAATAATATATATAAATATATATTATTATATAATTTTAGAACTGGAAGAGAACTTACTCTGGAACTAGTCCAGACCACTTATTCGACAGAGAAATTGAGACTCAGAGTGGGGGGAGGGGAGCACATGATTTGCTGGAGATGACACAGATTGGAAGTGGTAGAACCAGAATTCCCACCCAGAGACTTTAAAAATTCAGCATTTTTCAACTGCAGCAAACTCTTTCCCCAATAGCCATGTGTAGAAAAGTAACAGCATAACCTTTGGAGGACTGGCATTGGAGTCAGAAAGACCTGGCTTCAAGTCGTGTCTCTGACATTCATTATCTACCTGACTGCACAAGTCTCTCAATTGCTCAGAACTCTAGGCACCTCTCAACTGCTCCCAGTTACAGATGAGTTGCCCACCTGCATTTGTGTATGGATTTCCCATATTGTGAGCTCTCCCTATCAATAAAATCATATACCCAATTGTCACAATCAGGCTAATTTTTCAGTAGTAGGAAACTGTCTCAGATAAAATTTGCCTTATAATGAAATCTTTTGATATATCCATTACTATATCATGTTTTATGTTAGCCAAAACAAAGGTCCTTCTGATCAATCCAGACCAAAAGTAGTGTTATGAAAGAAGTCTCTCACATCATGGAGTAACAATCAATAGATGGAAATATTCTAGCATATAAGGAAAGCAACTTTGGAAACTGATCAGTTCCCTGTTCCCTATGGCATGCTTAACAAATTCTAATCTCACAACACTGCATCTTCCTGTGTGTTGAAATAACTAAACCCTGCATGTAACACAACATGTCTAGTCTTCTCATTTTTGCCCTTGTAACAATGGGGAAAGATAGAGTCAGAAAACTCACAACAGATTGTCTTTGTGCTATCATTTGTGGATTGCAGAGAGAAAAAAAAAATGATGATTAAGGCAACTCTAGCTGATACAAAACATTCAGAGTTCTCTTGGCTAAAAAGATTAGTATTTTTATAGTAACATAGAAGAAGTAACCACAAAACCACAGCACCTCTGAAGTGAAAGGGACCTTAGTGGCCATTCTGTATAAAATGGAAATGAGCAAAAATAGTGTGCACCACACCAATAAATACTCAATTGGAATCATCTAAAACATTTAAAAACAAAACAAAAAAAAAACAAATAAATAAACAAAAACCACGAACCAAACTGAAACAACCACAACAAAAATAAAAAGCCGTCAGTGACAGAGGAATATGAAGCAGGTTAAAGGCAAGAATTGTTAGAGGCGGAGCCAAAGAAAATTTTCCAAGCCATACTGCATAAAAGATATGCTTGGCAAAATCCCAGACTCCAGTCTTGCACCAAACATGTGAAATTATTTTGCACCATGTGAACATTTAGAGACACCTGTCCAACAGCAAAGAAAGACCCAAATGCTTGTCATGTTTGGCTACTAAAAGGAATCTAGGCCCAGTGCCCAGCAGTCATATAATGGTGCTCCTAAATTGCTTTCTGCCATTGCTATAGTCCTTACAAAAGAATCTTTGGTTTTGTGGTATTTTGTATACTTCCTTATTTTTCCAACTAGATAACATATGACGAAAAGCAGGCTGGATTGGAAGTCAAATGACTTCACTTCAATCCTAACATTGTGCTACCTGCACAACTTTGGACAAATTCATTAGACTGGAAGTTATTTGAGGGCAGGAGATATCATTTGCCTCTTTTTTGTATCCCTAGCACTTAGCACAGTACCTGACACATAAAAGGGACTTAATCAATGTTTATTGATCAATTAAAGTCACGTGAGTTCTCTAGGTTCGGCTTCCTCATTTGTAACATGGGAAGCTTGGACAACAACTCTCTAAATTACTTTCTTGTTCTTGATCTATGATATTCAGAGTCAGAGATTCTGACTTATATATCTTTATTCTACCACAATGCCTTGCACACAATGATTCTACACAATTAAACAAAGTGTCATGGTTTGAGTGAACTATGAAGAAAGTGAATGGTTCAAACAGGTGAACATGAGAATGGAGTGCAAGCTGTGAATGAAAGTATTCATGAGAAAAAATATAACCAGCAGAAGATCCAGGGTAGAGAAAAGCCACCAAGGCAGCTGGGCAGGATCTTAATTTGCCTGATGACAGATGATTTCAAATAATTCTCATGATGAAACTGAGAGCCAGTTTAGGAAGGGTTTTAAATCAAGAATTGGATTGATCACTACATGATGAATAATTGATTGATTGAATGAAGTAATAGAGAAATAAGTAAATGAATGTCATCAAGAAGACCTGATTGGGTAAAGAAAACAATTAGAATTATTTGCCTGCTCACTATTTTCCTTCTACTGACAATGATTATACTTTTAGTACAACTCTTACACATCATTTGAAATTTGGGTTTTGGAAAGATGAACAGGAGTCATAAACATAAAGGAAAGGAGTAGAGTACAATGTAAATAAAACAAAGGAAATTGGTAAGACTCATTCAGAAGTGATGGAGTCCAGTATGAAGCCATCAGGACATGGGACTGCCTACACTTCTTGTTATATTAGTCATTCAGTTCAGAGCTGAATATGAAGCTGGACTACAGTATTGCAAACTGTGCTAAACATTTGGTGGAGATTTGCCATCATCACCATCACCATCATCATCATCACCATTATCATTGTAATCATCTTCATCATCACCA
>NW_027185850.1:2530171-2539258 GCF_028583685.1 Petaurus breviceps papuanus | reverse complement strand
TCATTGTAATCATCTTCATCATCACCATCATTACCATCATCTTCATCATCATCATCATCATCATCATCATCATCATCACCATCATAGAAGTTATGTGAGACTGTAAAGTTTCCACATCACTTCACAAATCTTATCTCACTCTATCCTCACAAAATCCCTAGGGAGTGGGTGTCATCATGACGCTCATATGACAGAGGAAATTGAAGCCAAGAGACATTAAGTGACTTGCCTAGGATCACACAACGATTACGCGCCTGGGGTGGGGTAGGGTACTTACTTTCCGTTCAAAGAAGAGTTCACAGAAGCTGAAGAGGAGCAAAAAGTCCTCCCTTGATGTTTTTCTCTGCCCTCTTTTGTCATTGTTTTGGTATCGTATTTTATGTAGCTAGTAGAGACACTGGGATCTCTCTCATCCATTTCCACACTCCCCCTGGCTCGGAATATTTAGCATCCTATGTGTTTCACCTTGTTTTGCTTCCTGTGGTTTTATTATTATTTCAATATCTTGCATACTGGTGCTTCTCTCCAAATGTTAAAATGCTAATTATTATTTGCTAAATACATTATGTCATGCCTCTTACCTTGGTTTGAAACAGAGAAGTGGGACTCTCACAGACATATGCTCTCATCTCCCTCTGAGTCCATTTGGTTCTTTGCCTGAATTTTCCTGAGAAGCCTACATTTGCTAGCATTCTGTCAAATACATAATGGAATCTCAGTAGGTCTGGCAAGAATTCTCTGGACCAAGTGCCTTCAGATATGCCACATTACACTTCTGGCCCTCAGAACAAGCAAGATTCACCAAGCTTTAAGGGATCTAGTCATGGTCAATGTACATTGGCTTCTAACTGAAAGGAAAAGGTCAGAACAAAGTACAAGGTGTGAAACTTATTGGGAGAAACAATAGATATGTATGGGGAGAGAATATGGAATCCTATATCATAGTATTTGGAGGTAGAGCAGGCCTTAACAGTCACGTGCCAGATTATGACCTGCTGTCACAACAAAACTCTCATTTGCTGACAGAACCAGATTAAAATGTAATTGAGAAATGATTAATAAAATAAGCAAGAAATAAAACAAAATATAAACATAATGTGTTTTTTGAGTCAATGTGTGGCATACAGAGATTCATTTCTCTTTGAGTTTAAGCGCAGTGATGGGAATGCATCAAAGCATACACAAGGGGAAGGCCCAGGGAGACTTTTGCAATAGTCCAGATAAAAGCTGATGAGACCCAGAACCAGAACTGTGATTATGTGAATGAAAGGCAAAGCATGATGGGAGAGATATAGTGAAGGTGTTTGGTATGTGGAGTGAGAGAATGTCATCGGTTGAGGATCACATTGAGGTCATGAGTGTGGGTTATGGGAAAAATGGTTGTTCCCTTCCTAGTAATTAGGAAGTTCAGAAAAGAGGTGGTTATGGCGAGTTCTCTCTGGCACATGTTGAGTTTGGGACACTTATGCAGTGGGTGATGAGCAACTGGAGCTCAGGAAGAAGACTACAGATGTATACAGAACTATCAAGTTATAAATGTAAAGAAGCCGATTGAAGCCCTGAGATCTGAGGAGGTCCTCAAGTAAGAGATAATGGAAAGAAAAAAAAAGGTGCTGAGTACAAGACAGAACACTGACAGATACCTTTCACTACTAGGCATGACATTTCTCAAGGACAGAGTTGGCTTATTTCATTTTCTTGATTTTATACCCATTACTTAGCCCAGGTGCCTGGTATTTGAGTCAAGCAGTCAACACCCATTTATCAAGAGTCAGCTATGTACCAAGAACTGTGTTGTGCACTACAGATACAAAGAGATAATTTTAATTAAAGAAATCAAAATGTTAAGTTAGAGCTATGACAATCTTGTCTACACATCCCTGGGATAATGTGGAACATACAAATGCAGACACAGTGAAGGGGTCAAGCTACTGAGATGAGACATGGACAGACAGATTTGGAGTAGATGCCAAAGACTGAAAAGGGGCTAGTTCCAGCATACAGAATAGAACGGGAGGGAGAGTGCTGGCCAGATTGCCTTGGGGACATTACATCATGCTTTTGAAGACCCCAAGCGGGCCCAAAGCCCAACACTACCAACATGTTTGTTCTCCCATAGCTATAGCATGGCTCTTAATTCTAGAACAGCATATCCTATCCACCGCCTCCCTCAGTGTTCCCTTTTCGACCCCCCTCCCTTTTCCTCCCCTTTCCCCTTACTACTTCCCTCCCTACAAACCACTCCCACCCCCCTTTCGTAACCCTTTCCCCCTCCTACTGCCTGTAGGATATTGTTATAATTAATGAAGTATGCTATTTCTTCTTCTTCGCATCAAGAGTGAGAGGAACAAATCTCATGTGAAGCTCCTCTCCCTCCCCTCTTTCCCTCTAAAATGATACTTTTTGTGTTTCTTCTCCATAGAGTCCTATGCTTAACTGGTTGTTATTCCCTCCTCGTACCAGAACAAATGAGGGAAAAGCTCATATGCTTCCCAACTTCCTCCCTTGTTTTTTTCCTCTGCTATACAGTTTTTATGCTTCTATGAGTGGCATAATTTAACCTTTCCCACTTCAACCATTCCCTTTCTTCCATTGCAGTCCCTTTGTAGCTCTTAACAAGATTTAAAAAAAAATCATCATTTTATGTATTTTATAGTCGTACCCTCTACTTGTCTGTAACCAGTTTGCTCTTATCAAATAGCAGATTGTGTGTGTGTTCTCCTTGTTTACCTTTCTATGTCACTGTTGCATCTCGTAATTGAAGGTTGAATTTTCCACTGAGTTCTGGGTTTTTTTTTTATCAAGAAGGTCTGGAACTCTATTATATCATTGAATGACCATCTCTTTGCCTGGAAGAATATGCTCAGTCTTGCTGGGTATGTGATCCTTGGTTGTAACCCGAGCTCTTTCACCTTCTGGAAAATTGTATTCCATTGCCTCTGATCTTTCAGTGTAGAGGCTGCCAAATCCTGTGCAGTCCTCACTGTGGACCCTCAATATTTGAATTGTTTCTTTCTGGCTGCTTGAATTATTTTCTCTTTTATCTGGTAGTTCTGGAGTTCAGCCACAACATTTCGATACAGCAGGTGTCCAGTGGATTCTCTTGATTTCTATTTTACCCTCAGGTTCTAGTATCTCAGGGCAGTTTTACTTAGCAAGCTCTTGGAAAATGTTTTCCAGGCTCATTTTTTCATCATATTTTTCTGGTAGGCCTATGATCCTCAGGTTATCTCTCCTGGATCTGTTTTCCATGTCAGTTATTTTTTCTTTGAGGTATTTTACCTCTTTTTCTAATTTTTCATTCTTGTTGTTTTGCTTGGTTAATTCTTGGTTCCTCATAGAGTTATTTTGTTTCCATTTGGTTAGTTCTGTTTTTTAGCAAATCATTTTCCTTGGTTAATTTTTGAAGCTCCTTTTCCATATTATACACTTTTCTTTTTAGAGAGATGTTTTCCTCATTATAATGTTTTTCTAATTCTGCTATTTTCGTTTTGAGAGAATTATTCATTTTGTCTTCTATGTCTCTCATTTTGTTTTCAAAGTTCCTTTTGATCTCATCTAGGAGAGCCTTCTGTGCTTGGGACCCATTCCCTGTTGAAATTTCAGCTTTGGGTGTGGAGTCCACATTGTCTCCCTCTGAGGTTGGTTCCTCCCTCTGAGGATAGTAGGACTCCAGGGTCTTTGTCTTTGTAGTCTGCTTTCTACCCATTTTGAGGCAGGGTCCTAGCCACGCCCTTCCTCTAGGATCCCAGGCCTTTACTATATAGGGTTTTGCCCTGGGCAAGAGTTACTATGTTTTCAGGGTCGGGGGGGTTTTGGAGCAAGTGGGGTTCACTCTGTCATCCTCATCTTTGGAGGTCCTGAAAGGGGCTTTAAAAAAAAAATTCTGGGCTATGAAGTGGTAGCCCCAGTAGTGTTTGCTCTCCAGGACAGGGGCCCCTGTATTTGCTTCTTACCTTGCTCTTTCCAGTCCCAGCCCTTTGGTGATAGGCCTGGTAGTGGACCTTGTGGTTGGTGGGAAGACTTGCCCTCCGAGTTGATCAGGCCCCTTCCTGGCCTGCATCTGTCGGCGGGGCTTTCCCGGCCTGCCTCTGCTGCGCCGCGCCTTCCCGGCCTGCGTCTGCTGCCTGGAAGAATTATCTATAGAGACAATATGGAAGAAAAGGGACAAAAATCCCACAGGAGAAGCCATATGTGGCTCCTGATTTATACTTCTAGGGGAAATAACATAATGGTGAAATTACTAATGAAATTAACAATGGTGAAATGTCCACTGGCTTATTGAAAAAGAAGGAATACTATGACTCTTTTAGTTTTTGGAATGTAAAGCCTTTGTGGTCATGCTCTAACTGAGAAAATTCAAAATTTTCAGATTCCTCTAAAAGGGGTATCCCAGGAGGTTCATAGAGTGTGGTGATGAGTGTGGCAATTTCTAAAATGCCATGATTTAACATAAGGGAATCATAAAAACAAAACAAAATAACTAAAACCAAAATCAAATCAAAGCAACACACAACAAATCGTCATCAGAACCCATCCTGGTGTTTTCCAAGATTGAAATGTGTTCCAATTATTCTACTGCCCATTTTCATATATAATTTTTTTTTATTTTAAAATAACTAACAGCATTAAAGTATGGACTTTAAAACTTTCTTTCCTTACCAGACCGCTTCTATGTTTTAACATTTTTCAGGCTTTTTTTTACAAGCTAACACCGAAATGTAACATCATTCCTTGAATAGAACTCTTTGTCTACTAAGTTCTGATAATTGAAAAATTGGTTCTCATTTTTTTCACTCATTCCAAAACTATGCATTCAAATTTTTCCTTCTCAGGATATTTTCTCTGTAATAATTTAGATGAATTCTTAAAAACAAATTTGCTTGTCCCATATTGGTTATTTCGGTAATATGTTTTAAGTTTGGTTACTCAAGCATAAGAATATAGATTATCATGACAATTTGTGAGTTAAATTATTTCAGTTAGCTTTTTATCTTTGAATAGAATAGACTTGCCCTAGCTTTTGGGTGACTACATTTTCTATTGCTTTCTCCCTTGACTTTTGAGCATATAATTTACACTTATTATTTTCTGTTTTTTCACAAAGGTCTTTATTTTTATTCCATTGTCCCTACTGCTCCCCAGTTATTCATATACTCTTGGTATTGGATTTCTCATATCTAAATTTTTGACATGTGCATGCTAGACATAAAGAGGTAGCTACTTCATGTGAATCTTGAATCACAAACAAATAGTAAGGTATTGAATGTTATCAGAAAGATAGTCAAGTCAAGTCTATATGGATTTATTGAGCATCTACTGTGGGTCAATAGGCCAGCACTGTCCTGAGCTCTAGAGATACAAAGAAAGGCAACAAAAAAGCCAAAAAACAGCACCTGCTTTCACGAGGTTACAGCGTATGGGGGAGACAATATGCAAACAGAAAAAGGTACAAATAAGACGTCTGCACGATAATCTAGAGATAACCAAGAGAGATAACACCCTGGAATTGAGGGAGATGGGCAAGAGCTTCCTGTAGTGGGAGGGAATTTATCTGGGACTAGGAGGAAGTCAAGAGGCAGAAAAGGTTCAACTGTGAGAGATAGGGAGACTCTAGATGGAAGTCTGGTACAAGGAGTAGTGACGAGGCCAGAATCACTAGACCAGAGTATGGAGGGGTAGGAGCAAGATGGAACAGAGTGGAGGGATGAAAAGGGGTCAGAAACCACATGAAGAATGAATATCACATTAAATGATAGTATGTTTGATCCTGGTGCACGTAGGTTGCTAATGGAATTTATTATGGATAATACTAACAATATATGAAAGCAAGTGATTGCACAGTGACAGTCAACTAGTTCTGAAATAGTTTTCATAACAGTGGAATGATGGGACCACAGGACCCACGAATCTAGAGGGCAAAGAGGCCTCACCAATCATCTCATCCACATTTCTTAGATGACATTTGAAGAAATATTGGCTTCTGGATAAACAGTGTTTGGTTCTATGGCGTAGCTAATAACGCCACCAGAGGAGGAAATTTGGCTTCTTGTCTATATCTTCCCCCAAAAGGAGAGAAATCAGTCTTCACGCTGAAAGTGATTTAGATTTCTGGGAAAATTCCTATTAATAAGTTAGGTGTGTTTGTGTGTGTGTATACAAATATATACATATATAAATATGTATGTAAACACACATTTTTGTATACACACGCATATATATATATATACATACATACATACACATACTTATATATATATATAGGGAGAGAGAGAAGTTATAAACACAAAGATTGAACAAAAGTTCATCATGAAAGGTTGTACCAGATAAACGTTTGACATATTTTGTAGTCTAATTGGTATAAGTAAATAAAAAGCTAGAGATATTAAATTTGATTATATGCATATATGTATATATTATATATGTACATACATACATACAATAGATACTACCTTTAGACATATTTGCCTTCATTTTATATAACAAATATATCATATCTATATTTTAAACATAAAAATTTGGACAGATGCATAGATATGAAGAGATGGAGGAATCACACTCACACACCCAAACTCACACACACACACACACACACACCAGAGGGATGCCAATATAGGTGATAGATGATGATAGAGATGCAGATGCAGAGAGTTATTAATAGAATAGATATTAATAGAAGAATTGACATCGACATACCAAAATGTGTGCAGGCCTCATGTTCCTTCTTCATGTGCTTCACATATTTTCTAGCTTATCTACACACAGATTTAATTTTGGTGTGTCATATTGTCATTATTGTTGCTACAACTGCTATTATTGAAAGCTTTCATGTTAATCTTCTGGAAAAGTTAGAGAGACATGATAAGATGGCCTTGCAATGGGATGGCTTCTAAAGTCCTTGCATGGCTGGGGTGAAAGGATTCTCATTAATGTTTTAATGTTAAGGCACAAAAATTGCCTCAAGACAGCATAATAGGGCCATATATTGCTTAATCTTTTTCAGTGTTTTACATAAAGCTATAGGCCCATCAGATTTGCAGTTGACAATGCTAGAAGATAATAATAATTTATACAGCACTTTAAGGTTTATAAAACACTTTACCAATATCTAATTTGTTCTCAAACAACCCTGGGGGTATAGACCATTATTATCTGCATTCTACAACTAAGAAGACCAAGGTATACAGTGGTTAAGTGCTTCTTAGATAATATTTGTGGATTTTCTGCTTCCCATGTTTAATAAGAGCCTTAGAAGATAAGAGAGTCATTCCATCTAACAATAAATAAGAGATAATCCCCCTGTCTTCCTCTATAAGCAGACCATATCGTCAGTGTTGTATTCATTTCCAGGCTCCACATTTTAAGGAGCATATTGAGAAATGAGGAGATCCAAAGCAGGACAAACAGAACCAAACTCAAGTGAATGTCACATGATTTTTACTTAAAATACCTGTGGGTAATTTCCTTGTTGAAATGGAACCCAAGGACCTGCTTGTGTTCAAGTAATTGGAAAACTGTCATAACCAAGAGAAATTGGGACCAATGAATAAATGGTACACTGAGGCAGATTTTAACACAGGGTAAAGTTTGGTGGGTGTGTGGCTTGGAGGAGAAAGCTGTAATTCACAATAACAAGAGCCATGTAAATATGGACCAGAGACCTCAGGAGTTACTAAGTTCTCACCTAATTGGGATGTATAAGTATATGCTGGATGAACATTCATCAAATATGGTATACAGAGGAACCCTTTTCAGTTATGCTTATGTGGGAGTGATCACAGAATTCATTTACAGTTCAGAAACTCTGTGACTCTATATGACAAGAAATGGATCCGGGCCCAGAACAAGGACATATGGAATTGACTACAGATTGCATAAAAAATCACAAGTCTCGAGAGTAATTTATATTGAACTGTACGAGACCAGAGGGTTCTTTTCAATTGACTCTTTTTTCATATGAAGAAACTGAGGCATCTGATTTGTAGCTTGAAAAGACATTAAAATTCCTCAAGTTCAACTTCCTTTTACAAGTAAGGAAACTAAGGTCAACAGTCAGGAAGATGCTTGTTAAAGACAAACAGGTGGCAAAGGGGAAAGCAGAGATTCACATTTGGTGGTCAGTACCACTCTGCCCACCACTCTGCAGGTGGACAGTCTTTAAATGGGAGAGTATTCTCTACTTTCCATCTTCTAACAGAAGTGGCGGCAGGGGAGCTGGCAGGCTTCCCTCCTCTCTTGTGCCTTCATGCTACTGAAGTCCATGGCTCATCCTGATCCGCTAGTGAGAGATGGCATTAGAGAATGGTGCCAGCTGCAGCCACATAGTCCTCAATTTCCAGGAATCTCCAAGAAAGCTAGAATCCTAGAAAATTGAGGGATTGCAAAATTTACATAATTTTGTTCACACTAAGAACTTTCAGTTATTTAAATGTAATCTGTTCCTTTCTGGTATAATATCAAGTGTTTTGGGCGCAAGAAAGATAATGACTAGGCCATAATTTTAATTCTATCATACAGCCACAGTTTTAGGGGATGCACATCTCTCTCTCTCTTGAATAAGAAGAGCCTTTGGGGTTCAGGCAATGGAAGTGAATAAACCTTCCACCTTTTGTGCACAATAAGACATGTCCCCAGGTATCCCCACCCCAAACTCCAGTTCTAAGTACATTTCTCTTTATTTTTCAGTGAGCAGTGCTTTGCTTTCAGCTTCGGTGCTTTCCTCCACCCAATAGGAAAAGGAAGGCATCCCATATATCATCAGTTTGAGCTTCCAGAGTTTTAAGAAACACAACTGAATTCTGTACTAGGGAAATTGAGGTAAGAGGCTGACTTGTAGAAGGAGTTCCTTGCTTCTTGACATTATTAAGCCTGTAACAAGGGCAGCTGCCACCTCATCAAAGTGGTCTCCACTTTACAGCAGCTCCACCACACAGCAAGTTGGCTCCCATCAAGACTAGCTAATAAAAAAGTGGGATGCTGGGGGACCAAGGGATGCTGGAGGACCAGAGATTCTGCGACCAGGGGATGCTGAGGTACCTGGGGATGCTGGGGGACTAAGGGATGCTGGGGGACCCAGGGATGAGGGGG
>NW_027185850.1:2514196-2530161 GCF_028583685.1 Petaurus breviceps papuanus | reverse complement strand
AGGGATGCTGGGGAACCCAGGGATGAGGGGGGACCAAGGAGTGCTAGGAGATCAAGGGATGCAGGGGGACTAGGGGTCCTGGCGATGCTGGAGGACCTGAGGATGCTGGGGTACCCAGGGACGAGGGGGGACCAGGGATGAGGGGGAACCCAGGGATGGGGGGACTGGGGGATGCTAGGGGTCCTGGGGATGCTGGAGGACCTGAGGATGCTGGGGTCCAGGGATGCTAGGGGTCCTGGGGATGCTGAAGGACCTGACGATGCTGGGAGGCCTGGGGATGCTGGCAGGCCTGGCGATGCTGGCACCTTTGGCAGGGTAACCTTCTTTGATTTCTACCAGCAAGGACCAAACTCCTAGCTATTCTACTACATTTTAATTGAAAACAATTGTACATCCATAGAGCCCCCCCATGTTAGTAAAATAGGAATAGGCACTGTAAAATAGGAAGCAGCAATTTCATTTGATCTTTTTCAATATCACCTCCAAGCCTACCCCTAACATAGTGTATAATGCCTTCTTTTCCCTCAGAAACTGACTGCCTGTGTGACTCAGAAATTACTTATTTCTTGCTCAATATCAGTTTCCTGAGCAATAAAATAGTGATAATAGCCATAACTGACAAATGAGGAAAGATATCTAAAGGTCTTTACAACCTTTATTAGCTAGTCATTTTTCCGTTGTGTCTGACTCTTATTGATTCCATTTGGAGTCTTCTTGGCAGAAATAATGGAATACTTTGCTATTTTCTTCAACTCATTTTAGAAATGAAAAAACTGGGGCATAGAAGGTTAAGTGACTTGCCCAGGGTCACACTAACTAAATTTAAAATACCATATCAATGCTAGGTATTATTCTGTTCAGTTCTATTCTGGTTCATTTATTACTTGCTCTTCCCTGCCTTTCATTCTATTTCATTCTATCCCATTCCATTCCTCTCTTCTCTTCTATATTCTATTTTTTCTATGCCATCCCATCTCATCTTACCCACCCAGATCATCCCAGTCCAGCCCATCCTTTCCCAAATTAGGTTTGCTACAACAGGGCAGAAAGTCACCTCCAATACCAGTTTTGTGATGGGATATCCAGCTTCAGCTTCACAAGTCTCCAAAATGATAAATGACAAATTATAAAATGACATATTACAGAAAAGTTGCATATCTATATTTTAATCAGAGCTTTCATACAGGGAATTCAAGACACCAAAATAATCATTGGTTCGAATGGCAAAAAAAAAATCAAAATCAAAGCAAAACTATTCTATCCCTCTAAATATAGTGTGAATTTGTCTGGTAGGTTGTTTTTAAAGTAAACATTTACAAGATAGCAAAGGTCAAATGAGTAATTTCTTTTCCTCCATGCCATTGTGAGGGAGTTAAATAAACTTTCTATTACATCAATGCCTTTTCTTCATAATCACTCTTCTCTTCCGTGTCTTCCCTGATCGTACTTCAATTTCTTTTATGTCAGTCACTCAATCACCCACCATTTTTTATTTGTGTTCTATAGCCTGGGCAGTGGGGTTACAAAGACAATGACACAGTCCCTGAGCTCAAGAAGCTACCGTTCTAATTGGAGTTTTATGTGATTGATTGGATCAGAGAAGACGAGATGTCAGCCTTCAAAGACTACTTTCTCTCACACTTTAGATCCACAGCTCAGGGACATAATTAAATCATTCTAACTTTTTGTTGTGTGACAGTATGGTGAATCTTTGGACCCTTCTCTAAATGTATAATATTGAATGCATAAGATTAACCCCCTCCAAATCATATTATAATACTTAACAATTAAAGAACAGCTTACTGACTTCTTGTGCAGCCACTCCCCCACCATTTGCCAGACTTTCAAGTAGACTTTTGATCATGAGTTTCTGGATTTGTCTCCTTCACTCTAGGGTACCTTGCCTTGGATTCTTTACGTTGGACTGCAGCAAATCCTCCATTGGTCCTCCCCACTCAAGCATGATTTCATTTTTATTTCTCATGGATCTCAGTTCGTTTTGCCTCTTAGTTGCTGTCAGAACAGTTCCACGATCAATCCCCTGGAAAATTTCCTTCTGTGCTGCCTTTATGCTTCCTTTTTCTCCTTTGCCAGAATGTAGTGCTGTTGAATGTTGCCAGTTCATTTCCTCCACTGTATTGCTTCAGAAAGAGAATGGGCCCTGATCGCCAATCCTGACCTGCCTTTAGGAGAGGCTAGTGCTCAGTCACATGACAATCCTTCCTCTATTTGAAGACAGTTGTCATGCCACCCTCCACCTCCCCAGCTAGACAATTAATTATATATGATGATCACAATGATGATCACAATCATGGTGGTAAATCATTTTTGTAATTATTTTTAAGGCACTTTTCATATTTCACAGGGCAGCTAAGTGGCTCAGTGAATAGAGTTTTGGGCCTGGAGTCAGGACATTAATCTTCCTGAGTTCAAATCCAGTCTCAGATACTTACTAGCTGTGTTAACCTGGGCAAGTCACTTCACCCCATTTGCCTCAATTTCCTCATCTGTAAAATGACAAGGAAAAGGCAAATTACTCCAATATCTTTGCCAAGAAAACTCCAAATGATGTCACTAAGAGTTGGGCATGATTGAAACGACTGAACAGCAATGCCACATCCAAGTTCTGAACTCTAAATCACTCCTCCCTTGCTGCTTCTTCATCTGATGTTCCTCATGTGATTACAATTCCTTTGCATTCCTGACTGCCCTCCCCTGGATACTCACCCACTCAACAAAGTACTTAGAAAAATAATCCTCCAGATAGGAACTGACTACAACAGTATACAATGAGATTATCACTTCCTATACTGCACCATATACATGACTTTATCTAAAAAGTTACAGTTAGAGGACCTGAGTAAAAATTTAACCTTTGACAATTAATCCCTTAATGATTTTAGAGACATCACTTATTCTCCCAGGTCTGAGTTTCCTCATCTATTAAAATGATCAGTTAGACTAGTGGACTGCTGACTTTTCTTGCCTCTCTAGACCTATGAAACTATTATTTAGGGAATTGTGTTTCTTGACCAGCAATGGAGAGTTTTAAAAATTTAACTCTCTTTATTAATGAAGCAATACAACCACCCAGAATGATAAAATAAAATTGTTTTCTCTTACCTAAGATTAAATGGTATAATTTTAGAGTTTTGAATCTCTATTTTCTGTTTTTTTTCCTGCCTTTTTGCAAACCTATGTGATTACTGGTTAAAGCAGACAAGAACAAGCCAATCAGATGCATCGATAACCAAGGTAATTAAAATACTTATAAAAATAAACTTGGACATCATTTCTACCACTAAATGAAATTGTATCTTTTCAGGCAATAAGCATTTATTTTATCCTTATCCCCAACTTAAAATAAAAGAAAAAAAAATCTAGTAACAAATATGTAGTTAAATAAAACAAATTAAATTTCTATACTGACTGTGAAAAAATGTTTTCCTCATATGATCACCTGTGGTCATCACTTCTTTATTAAGACTTGGGTAAGATCCATTATTATTCCACAAATATTACAGTTGGTCATTTTATTAGTCAGAGTTCATATCTTTCACAATTTTTTACTTTTACTATGTATTTTTGTGAAGTTTTCTTTTTAAGTGAAAAATGTTTTTTTTCCCTTTATTAATTTCCACAGTGGAATAGGAAATGCTTTGGCTATAATTATTATGATGGTGATAGTCAAATTATCATGTCCATAATGGGTTTAGAATTAATATTATGGGGGGTGGTAGAGTCAAGATGATAGAGTAGAAGCAGGAATTCTGTGGGGCTCTGGCTTCTACCTCCTCCAATTCATGTAAAAGGTGACTCTGAACAAACTTTGGAGTACAGAACCCACAAAATGACACAGAAAAGCTAACTTCCCACTGAAGAAGCTCTGCAGGCCAAGAAGAAGGGACCAGCACAGCACTCTTGGAGCCAAGAGCAGCCCTGCATGATCCTGATGTTTTAGCCTCAGTGCAGCCTGACCTTTCCCCAGGGCAAGAAGCAGCAGAGGCTCCACAACCCTGCAGCTACTGCCACATGGCTGCTTCAGTGCTCCTGGCCTGCAGATTGTAGGGGGACCAAGTAGCCACTCTGAGGGGTAATCAATGTTTCTTTAAACTGCTTCAATCGGGATAGCTGTCTAGGGTAGAGGTCGTAGAGTGCATGAACAGTCTACCAGAGCATGTAGAGGCTTCAGAGAGGGAACTAACTAATAAATTTGGCAGCTGTGAAAATCCCAGTATTTGGGATAAAGTGCCCCTTTCTGGTAGCAGAGTTCTACTTTGGAAAAAAAAGGTTCAAAAGTCAAGTAATTGAGTGGCAACATGAGCAAGCAAAGGAAGCAAAGCAAAGAGAGCAATCCTACAATAGACTCCTATTTTGGGGACAAAAATGACCAAAGCATGGAACAGGAGGAAGACAATGAAGTCAGAACTCCTGCACCAAAAGCTTCCAAGAAATATACGAGCTGGTTACAGGACATAAAGGAGCTTAAAAACGATTTTGAAAACCAAATAAGAGAAATGGAGGAAAAATTGGGAAGAGAAATGAGAATGAGGAAAGAAAATTATGAAATGAGAGCCAACAACCTGACTGAAGAAAATAACACCTTAAAATATAAACTAACTCACATGGCAAAATAGGTTCAAAAAGGCAATGAGGAGAAGAATGCCTTAAAAAGCCGAATTTACCAGATAGAAAAAAATCTCAAAAGCTCACTGAAGAGAATCATTACTTCTAAAGTATATTGGAACAAATGGAAGCTAGGGACTTTATGATAAATCAAGATAC
The DNA here is from genome assembly GCF_028583685.1 of Petaurus breviceps papuanus. Classification (NCBI taxonomy): domain Eukaryota; kingdom Metazoa; phylum Chordata; class Mammalia; order Diprotodontia; family Petauridae; genus Petaurus; species Petaurus breviceps. The sequence goes on along the minus strand of NW_027185850.1, from coordinate 2,525,376 downwards.
TATTAAAAAGATCCAAAGAAATGAAAAAATAGAAGTCAATGTGAAACATATTATGGGAAAACCACTGACCTGGAAAATAGATCCAGGAGAGATAATTTTAAAATTATTGGCCTACCTGAAAGACATGATAAAAAAAAATAAAATAGAAATTGTCCTTCAAGAAATTCTCAATAAAAATTGCCCTTATGTTTTAGAATAAGAGGGCAAAATATATGTTAATAAAATTCACTGAACATCTCCTGAAAAAGATCTCAAAAAGAAAACTTCTAGGAATATTATAGTCAGGATATGTAGTTCCCAGATCAAGAAGAAAACATTATAAGCAGCGAGGAAGAAATGATTTCAATATTGTGGGAACACAATCAGGATAACACAGGATCTAGCAGCTTCTACACTGAGGGATTGAAGGGCTTGGAATATGATATTCCGGAGATGAAAGGAGCTGAGATTAAAACCAAGAATCACCTACCCAGCAAAACTGAGTATCATGTTTCAGGAGAAAATATGGTCATTCAGTGGAATAGAGGACTTTCAAGTATTCCTGATGAAAAAAACAAAATTGAAAATTTGACATTTAGATACAAGAATGAAGAGAAGCATGAAAAGGTAAACAGGGAAAAGAAATCTGAAGGAACTTATCAAAGTTGAACTATTAATATTCTTATGTTGAGAAAAATGATAATTGTAACTGATGAAGCTTTTCTCAGTATAAAAATAGTTCAAGGGAATATATGTATATACACACACACATACATATGTATTTCTATATAAGAGAGTATATGGGCTTATGGACACATGTGTGAGTGTTTTTATATATGTGTATAGGTATACATAAAGGGCACAAGACCAATTTAATAGGATGGGATGATATTTAAAAGGTGAAATTAAGAGGTGAGAGATGAATATAATGTGAAGAGATGGGGAGAGACAGAATGGGGTAAATTATCTCATATTGAAGAGGCAAGGGAAAACTGTTACAATGGAAGGGAAGAACAAGAAGGCAAAAGAGAATGAATCAATCTTATTCTCATTGAATTTTGCTTAGGCAGGGAATGACATACACACTATATAGGGTATCTCACCCTACAGTAGAGTACGGGGGAAGGGGATGAGAAGGGGAATGATGGAAGAGAGGCCAGGCTGCGGAGGAGGAAAGTTGGAAGCACCCACTTTTGAAAAAGGATAGGATCAAATTAGAGAACAGAACAAGTGGAGGATGGGATAGGATGGATGGAAGTACAGTCAGTTTTTCACAATATATACACTATGGAAATGTTTTGCATAGCTTCTCATGTAAAACCTATATTGAATTGCGTATCTTCTAAGTGAGAGTGGGTCATGATGTAGGAAGGGAAAGAACGTGTAATTCAAAATTTTAAAATCAAATTTTAAATATATAATTATTATTATTTTACATGTAACTGGGAAATAAGATATATAGGCATTGGGGCATAGAGATCCACAATTTGTAACTCAAAATCTTGTGGAAATGAAAGATGCAAACTAAAAAATAAAAAACAATATAAAAATTTAAATAATTAAGTTTACTAAACTTGAAAAAAAAGATTTAATATTATGGAAATATAAAAAAGTCAGTTCAGGAAATGAGGGGAATTCACTTCTAAAAGCAAGAGTGTTTTTGTATATTGCAAAGAATTCCATTTTATATAGACAACATTAGTCCTTGACTAGGTGAGGGGGATATTAATTTTATGATAACTGATTAAGTCTAAAATTACCCTTCTACAGCGTAACCCATCACAAATGCCTTCTACTCCCACTGCTACTTTCAAATGCTAAAGTGAATAACATCAGACATGAAAAAAAAGATCCTTATTTTCTGGAATGTACTTGTTGGGATCAGAATCAAAGCCACAGTTCTCCAAACATGTTTGATCCTGACCATATAGCATCTTATTCACGGTGGTGAGAAAGGACTCCATAAAGAATTTATCATCTTGGGGGAAATTCATTTTTGAAGATTAAGACATTCTTCAAGTGTCTTTTTCTCCTTTGGAGACTGCTATTGTACACAGGGAAGCTGTTACATAATAAAGTTGTCCATGCGCTGACATACTTCATTATGTCCAATGGTGATCACCTTGCTTACCACTTTATTTGATAGGAGGGTGCTCATTAAACCTGACATTTTTTTCCTTTTGAAAATAAATAAATAAATAAATTTAATTTAAATTTTAAAGATTTACATCCATAATTTTTACATTTTCTCCACCTCCCTTCCCTCCCTCCTGGCCAAGATTTTGAGCAATCCAATGTAGGCTCTACATATACAGTCTTATTAAACATAGTTTCATATTAGTCATGTGGAATGGTAGAATTAGACCAAATGAGTGGACCCAGGAGGAAAAAAAAATAGAGCAACACAAAATAAGAAAGCAAATAGCATGCTTAGATCATCACTCAGACTCCATACTTCTTTCTCTGCATTTGGATAGCATTTTCTACCGTATGTCTTTTGGAATTTTTTTAGTTCCTTGCATTGCTGAGAACAGCTCAGTCTGTCAAAGTCAATCATTTTACCTTCTGGCTGTTACTTTTAACAATGTTCTACTAGTTCTTTTCCCTTCACTAAGCATCAGTTCATATAAGACTTTGCAGGATTTTCTGAAATCTGACTGTTCATCATTTTAAAAAATATATTTATTTACTTGAATGTTTACAACATTCAATTCCACAATCCCTTGTGTTTCAAAATTTTCCTCCTCCTTATCCTCTTCCTTTCCCCTTGCCATGGCAGCATGCAATCTGATATAGGTTCTACAAATACCTTTTCATTAAACACTAGACAAGTTGTAAAGAAGTTATAAACAATGGAGTGAACAAGAAAGAAGGAATAAAACAAAACACAAAAAGAGAGAGATCAAGTAGTTTGCTTCAATCTTCATTCAGACTCTATATTTCTTTTCTCTGGATGTGGATGTCCCTTTCCATCATGAGGCTTTTGGAGTTGTCTTATAAACTTGCTTTGCTGAGAGGAACCTAGTCTATCAAAGTCAGTCATCATAGAAATGATGTGTTTGTAATTGTGTTGATCATTTCTTAGAGCTCAATAGTACTCCATTTAATTGATATAGCACAACTTGTTTAGCCATTCCCCAATTGATGGCCATCTCCTCAAATTCCATATCTAGGCCACCACAAAAAAGACCTGATATAAATATTTTTGGATATATGGGTCCTTTTCCCATTTGCATGATCTCTTTGGATTATAGACCCAAAAGAGGTATTGCTGGATGCACTGGGTATGCACATTTTTATAGCTCTTTGGGCATAGAAAGTGCTTTCCAGAATGGTTGGATCAGTTCACAACTCCACCAACAATGAAATAGAGTTCCAATTTTCCCATATTTTCTCCAAAATTGATCATTTTCCTGTTTTGTAATGTTAGCCAATCTTACAGGTGGGATGTGTTTTTTTTTAAATTTACATTTCTCTAATCAATAGTGATTTAGAGATTTTTTTTTTCATATGACTATACATGGCCGTAATTTCTTCCTCTAAAAACTTCCTGTTCATATCCTTTGACCATTTGTCCATTGGAGAATGACTTATATTCCTATAAATCCGAGTTAGTTCTCTAAATATTTTAGAAATGAGTACTTTATCAGAGATAATGGTTATAAAATGTCTTTCCTAGTTTTCAACTTCCCTTCTAATCTTGGTGGCATTGACTTTGTGCAAAACCTTTTCAATTTAATGAAATCAAAATTATCCATTTTGCATTTCCCAATGTTTTCTATCTCTTGTTTTCATTAATCCCTCCATTTTCTATAAATCTAGTAGGTAAACTACTTCTTCTCTTCCATTTTGCTTATAATGTCTGTCTTTATATCTAAATCATGTACCCATTTGGACTTTATTTTGGTATATGATGAAAAAGATGTTGGTTTACTCCCGGTTTCACCATACTATTTTCCAATTTTCCCAGTAGTTTTTGTCAAATAGTGATTTTGTGTGCCAGAAGGTGGGATCTTTTAGTTTGTCAGACAGCAGATTATTATAGCCAGTGGCAACTGTGTCTTGTGACACATTTTCCTGACCTTTTCCACTGATGCGCCACACTATTTATTACCAGTCCCAAATAGTTTTGATGATTGTTGCTTTGGAGTACATTTTTAAGACCTGGTATGGCTGGGCCACCTTCCCTAGCATTTCTTTTCATTAATTCCCTTGATATTCTGAACCTTTGGTTTTTCCAGATTAATTTTGTTATTATTTTTTATAGCTCTATAAACTATTTTTAATTTGACTGGTATGGCACTGAACAAGTAAATTAATTTTGGTAACATTGTCATTTTTATATACTAGTTCAGCCTACCCATGAGCAACTGATGTTTTTCCAATTATTTAGATTTGACTTTATTTGTGTGAAAAGTATTTTGTAATTGAGTTTGTATAGTTCCTGGATTTGTTTTGGCAGAAAGACTCCTAAATATTTTACAATATCTTTAGTAAATTTAAATGAATTTCTCTTTCTATTACTTGCTATTGGGCTTGTGTGGGACAAGATGACCCTTGCCCAAAATAAAATAAGCAGAGATGTCTCTAAGTAAAGACAGGAAAGATTTATTAAACAATCTTGTGAGAAGGAGACGTCATCACAAAAAGAAGCAGTCTGGTAGCAGAGGTCTAAATACAGGAGGCAAAAAGCTGGTTTACATAGCCAAATTCCCCCAATCCCCCTCCCTTTGTCCTGTCCTGTTACCATTAATTAGGAACTAAGGCTCACAATCTAACCACAAAAGTATCTGCTGGCATTGCAGGTGGGGTTCCAGTAAGATCAAAAAGCAGAAGGTACTTAACTTGTAAACAGGAAACACACAAAATATGTCATCAGTATTATAACAAGATAAATGTCAACTCCCTCAATATAATCAAAACATGGATATAAAAGCAGACAATATCTCATGAATAATGGGGATGTTAGGGACTTTTGGCTCATGGTGACCCTTCTACTGGTAACAGAGGGTTAAGAAATATCCTATATGTCATGAGGATTTTTGGAACACAATGACCAGTCTGTAGGTCACAGTAATCTTTCTAAATCTGTACTTCTTCTGGTCAAGGGGAAACTAAGTCCATAGCCAAGTTTAAGGAACATGTACTTTTCCTTCCTACACATTAGGTAATCTCAGCAAAACCTAAAGCTCATTACGAGGGGAATAGAGCAAGGATCCCAAGTCTCTAAGTCCTAAGTCTTTGGTACTTTCTAACAATTCCATTCAGATTTCTGGGATTTCTGAGATGTTACCTGAGAAGTTTTCACTTGCCTCACACAGGCTTTTTTAAGAATATATAGAAATGCCAAGAATTTACGTGGGTTTATTTTATACCCTGCAATTTTGCTAAAGTTCTTTATTATTTCAAGTAGATTTTTACTTGACTCTCTTAGGACTCTCTATGTATGTCATCATATTATCTGCAAAATGAAAACTTAGTTTCTTCTTTGCCTATTCTAATTCCTTCACATTCTTTTCTTTTCTTTTTGTTAAAGCTAAAATTTCTAGTACCATATTGAATATGAGTGGTGATAATGGACATCCTTTTCTCCTTCCCAATCTTAGTAGAATTGCTTCTAGATCTTCCCCATTACATGTAATACTTGCTGCTGGTTTTAGGTAGAAAAAACTTAACTTTTCTTCTCATTAGCTTCCATTACCTTACACTGGTTCCCATTCAGTTACCCTATTATAGGCATATCTAATCTGTTGTTACTAAACTGTTCCTCTGTTTATACTAATTTAACTTCAGTCTGTTCAGTTTATTAAGTTTCCCCCAGGTTTTTCTTAACTCATTCCCTTAGTTATTTCTTACATCATCATATTCTTACATTCACATCCCATAATTTGTTATTAAATTCTACATTTTATGGAGAACCTCCGAATTCACAGGTCTTTACCATGTCAAGGAGAGTAGTTATAAATGTGTTTGTAAATATGGATTCTTTACAACTTCCTTTTTTTTTTCTTTTTGGAGTAAGGAGAGCAGGGCAATTGGGGTTGACTTGCCCAAAGTCACACAGCTAGTAAGAGTTAAGTGTTTGAGGCCAAATTTGAACTCAGGTCTTCATGACACCAAGGCTGGTATGCTATTCACTGTGATACCTAACCGCCCCTCTTTCCAACTTCCTTTGATCTTTTGGGATTATATGGATTTTATCAACATATTTGTATTTCCCCACATTGTTTTGATTGTGTCTGACTCTTCTTGCCTGCATTTGGGTTTTTCTTGGCAAAGACACTAGAGTGGTTTTCCATTTTCCTCTCCAGCCCATTTTTCTGATGAGGAAAATGAGGCAAAGAGGGTTGTTACGTGAACAGAGGTTACACAGCTAGGGTATTTCCAAGATCAGATTTGAACTCAGAAATATATCTTCCTGACTCCAGTCCCAACACTCTATGCACTACACGACCTCGCTGCCCATATTTGCACCCCTTGCATTTAGTTAGTTTTTATATACTGTGTGGAAATCATATTTTGTCTTAAATTATTCTTGTTTTATTATCTTAGAGGACTTTCTATAATTTAGAAAAATGCTGTTAGTACTAATAAACTTAGGGTTTTTTTCAGATGAATTGGAGGATTTATTTATAAGTTGTATGTATTTTTTTTCTTGCAGTTCAATCAAGTATGCCTAATTTTAAAGAGTTGCAAACTTCAGAGGCTACAATTTTAGAATATTAATAGAAAGAACTCCTCCACAGAATAACAGAATAAATGCTGCTATAAAATCCTGTTCCCATGATTCAATGTGGTGTGGAGATGATCATTGGCTCTCTAAGTTATGTCCACAGAGCCCAAACTCTGAGACTGGCTAAAACCAGGAAAAGTGTTACACTCCATAAATAATAACACTGTACAATTTTCAAAGATTAGAATATGATTAGGTAAGAGGGAAATCATTTTAATGAATGTAAGCTCCTTGAAGGTAAGCAATCTCTGCATTGTTTTCTTTCCCTGAATAATGTATGCATCAGTACCTGGCATATAATAAATCCTATTAAAAAGAATTGAGTGGAATTCTCCAAATAAATCATAAATCTCAGGCTGCCAGTAAAACTATTCTTTCTGCTTTCCATTGCTAGAATGTGTCTTCCTTCTTCATATATTAAATTAAGGCAGGTTTATTAGAGAAGAAAACATAAATGATATTAATGAAAAGATGACTGGAATGATCAGCTGAACTATGTTAAATATTCCCAGACAAGTCCCGTGATGGAAGTGTTACAAATTTGAAGGAATCATATATAAAAGTATCTGAAAAAGCAGAAATGATCAAATACTGGAGTTGGGGGTAGGGTAGGGCATAGGATACAGATGTTTCTAATATGAAACCTACAATGGAGAAATCAGCAATAACTATGAACCCATGCTTTTATTTTCTAATTGTTATCAAATATTTATGGGAATAATTGCCATACAGTTCTAGGGAATACTTGATTTGACTCTTTTTTTTCATAAAACAGAGAGAATAAGACCATTATTGATGGGGCTGATGGGGCAGTGGAACCCTTAGAAAAAGTCCTTGAACTTCCCCACACATTTCAGTGCTGCCTTTTCTCTGAGGCATCTGACCCATCCTAGTGATAGAATCCTAATAAAGCTGCCCCCAGGCCCAGTATTCTAATTTCATTACAGGCTCAATGTACTTACCTAACCCCCTGCCAATGTACTAACTTCTTTGTATATGCCTCACTGCTCACTGGAACAACAGGTGTGTCCCTAAACTCTTAATTCACACAAAACTGCAGATGTGTCCACATGATGGGAACCCAGCTACTACCTCTGCCTAGTCACTACCCCCATTCCCAAAGAAACAGGTGTGTTTCTGCATTCAATCACAATCACATCATCTATCTAGCCCAAGACAGGACCACAATACCGATCTATTTTGACCATCACAGGACCACAATACCTAGTCAATTGGAGGGCAGCATGACCAGAATGTTTAACCACCAAAGCATGGATGGAACCCCTCCCTCATTACCTTATCAGCTTAACAAAATCCTCCTGCCTTTAATATCAATCATATCCCTCTATTCTTTGTAAAATTTGATTATAAATTGCATCTTTACGCAATAAAAATCCATCTTGCTTTTTCTCAAGTGCAGTTCCTCTAGGAACTTGGCCTGCTTCATGAGAGGTGTCAATCTTAATAAATGCCTATACATGGATTAGAGGTAGTCTGACTCTAAATTCTTTGAGACTTTTCCACCACAACATATCATGAAGCCTCAACAATTTTTTGGGTGGGCAGAGCCCCTACCTCAATGGTTTTGGGTTTAAGCTGGAACACTAGTATAATCCTTTCCATTGTCCTTTCTTTGTGGCCCTCAATCCCAACACAGTCTTTCATTCTCTATTACCTCAATACCCCCCCCCCACCTCTCCTTAATCTTATTTAAATCTTTTCACTGACCCGTTTTCCTCTTTTCTGTATAAAAGTATCATTCTTATCCCCATTAACCACAAATTCTTAGAATTTTGCCCATTCAAGCTGCATTATAAAATAACTTCACTAATCTGACTGAAAGAGGGCTTGAGTGGTCACATTTTTTTTTTTGTGGCAGACCTGCCTTAACCCTTGCATTTCAGGATTCCTAGCACCCTTAGACCGTATCATCACGCTCTATCCCAAGTGAAGGGACAACATGTAGAGCGCTTTTCATATGCTAAAGTACAATATAAGTACAAGTCCTCCCCCTCTTCCTCCTCCTGCTCAACATTATCATCATTATAAGGATCAGTAGTAGCAGCAGTAGTCATAGTAATAGAATCAGTAAGTAGTATTAGCAATAGAAGAAGTAATATTAGTAGTATAGTAGTAATAGTAGTATTAACAGTAGAAGCACCAGCAGTGGTAGTAGCAATAGTAGGAGGGTTATTATTATTAATATATTAAAAGGAAAGAGAACAGCAGCTTTTGGCAAATGTTATTACAGAACAGACCAGATTCATCCATCCATGAAATTGATGAAAAGGAACAGAAAATTCCATTTCCTAAGATGTTTATTATTCAACTCCCCCCCCCAAAAAAAAAACCACATTGTATTTAATAAAGCAAATTCCACCTTAAACTCTTTCTAATCAAAGTGACTCCAAATAAACAGGATCTATACTATTTAAAGTAGAATCTACATAAATGTCACCATAAATCAAAGTTTTGAAAAAAATAATTGATTTTATCATTGTTCAGTCAATTTTTAGTCATGTCCAACTTTTTGTAATATAATTTTTTGGTTTTGTTGGCAAAGATACTGAAATGGTTTTACATTTCCTCCTGCAGTTCATTTTACAGATAAGGAGACTGAGACAAACAGGGTTAACTGACTTGCCCAGGGTCACACAGCTAGTAAGTGTGTGAAGTCACATTTTTACTTTAAGAAGAGCAGTCTTGGGGGGCGGAGCCAAGATGGCAGAGTAGAAGCACAACTCTCCCACGGCTCCCGCTTCCACCCTCCCCAATCCATGTAAAAAGGGGACTCTAAACAAACTTTGGAGATGCAGAACCCACAAAATGACACAGAGAAGCTAACCTCCTGCTGAGAACAGCCCCGCAGGCCAGCAGGAATCGGCCAGCACAGCGCTCTGGGAGCCGAGCCCAGCCCCACACCGAGGCTTTAGACCCAGGGCGGGCCTGACCAGCCACCAACCAGAGGGACTCCAGAACAGCAGCAGCTGTGGCCGTTTCCAGATTTATCAATACATAGATGCAAAGGACAAGGTGAGAGGCCAGTGCATTCTGGACTTTGGGACCCAGTAAGTGGGAGTGCCTGGCTTTTACCCCTGGGGCGAGAAACTGCTGAGACACTAGCAGAGCCTGCCAGCTCCACGTGGCAGCTTCAGCTCCTGGCCTGCAGAGTGTAGGGGGACCAAGCACCAGTCTGAGGGGTAATCGCTCTTGCTTTAACCTGCTTGGATCTGGATTGCAGTCTAGGGTGGAGGTCCTGGGGTGTGTGTCCAGCTTGCCAGAGCGTGTGGAGACCTCAGAGAGGGCACCCATCTAATACCTCTGGCAGCTGAGAAAACCCCAGCGTTCGGGACGAAAACTCCCCTGTCTGGTGGCAGAGTCCTACTGTGGCAAAAAGCCCAAAAGTCAAATCATTGAGTGGCAAAATGAGCAGGCAAAGGAAACAAGGCAGACAGAAGATTCCAACATTACACTCCTATTTTGGGGATAAGAAGGAGCAAGGCATGGAACAGGAGGAAATAAGTGAAGTCAGAACTCCTGCACCAAAAGCTTCAAAGGAAAATACAAGCTGTTTACAGGCCATAGAGGACCTTAAGAAGCAGATAAGAGAAGTGGAGGAAAAATTGGGAAGAGAAATGAGAACAATGCAAGAAAATTATGAAATGAGAGTCAACAGCCTGACTGAAGAAAATAATACCTTAAAAAACAGACTGACTCAAATGGCAAAGGAGGCTCAAAAAGGCAATGAGGAGAAGAATGCCTTAAAAAGTCAAATTTGCCAGATGGAAAAAGAATCTCAAAAGCTCACTGAGGAGAATCATTGCTTCAGAATTAGATTGGAGCAAATGGAAGCTAATGACTTTATGAGAAATCAAGATGCTGTTAAACAGATCCAAACAAATGAAAGAATAGAAGGCAATGTGAAATATCTCATGGGAAAAACCACTGACCTGGAAAATAGATCCAGGAGAGATAATTTAAAAATTATTTGACTGCCTGAGAGCCATGACCAAAGTAAGAGCCTGGAAAGCATCCTCCAGGAAGTTCTCAAAGAAAACTGCCCTGATGTTTTAGAATGAGAGGGCAAAATAGAGGTTGAAAGAATCCACCAATCACCTCTTGAAAAAGATCCCAAAAAGAAAACTCCTAGGAATATTATAGCCAGGTTCCAGAATTCACAGATTAAGGAGAGAATATTACAAGCAGTCAGGAAGAAACAATTTGAATATTGTGGAAACACAATCAGGATAACCCAGGATCTGGCAGCTTCTACACTGAGGGATCGAAGGGCCTGGAATGTGATATTCCGGAGGTCAAGGGAGCTGGCATTAAAACCAAGAGTCACCTACCCAGCAAAACTGAGTATCATGTTTCAGGGGAAAATATGGTGATTCAGTGGAATACAGGACTTTCAAGTATTCTTGCTGAAAAAACCAGAGTTGAATAGAAAATTTGACATTCAGATACA